>NW_009954542.1:272493-321203 GCF_000747805.2 Chaetura pelagica
GAGACAGAAAAGAAGATATTGTTGAAAAGCTTGCAGAGTACCAGTGAATCTATCTTCTCCCGTATATGCTGGTTTGATTTGGCAGGTTTTTTTGGTAGTGGGGGAGAGGCTCCACGGGTGGCTCCTGTAAGAAGCTGAGAAGCTCAAAAAAAATGATCCAAAACCAGGAGCTGAGGAGCCAAGAGAGAGACAATAGATGCCTCTTGGCAATTAACATACGAAAGAACTGAGATAAGAGCTGAGGAGAGCGAGCAGTGGAGAAAAGAGCTGTGCTGGTGGTTGGTGAGGAAGAAGGGGCAGAAGGTGCCCCAGCAGCAGTTTCCCTGCAGCCCATGGCGAGATGGCAGCTGTGCCCCTGCACTCATGGAGGAACGTGGTGGGACATTCCCTGAAGGTGCCAGGAGGGGGGAACTTGGCCCCTGGACTTGGATGTTGTGGCCAGAGGATTTGCTGCCAGTGGGCTCTGATTGCCCAGCTGTGGAAGCCCCCGGGCCAGGGGAGGGGGCTGTTCCCGAAGCCCCCGTGACTCTGTGGGAAGCCCAGGCTGGAGCAGCTCCGGACCTGGTGGGAAGGACTCAGGAAGGAGAGGTTGGTGGAGGCCTCTGTGCCATGGGAGGGACCCCGTGGGGAAGCAGGGCAGGGCTGTAAGGAATCCTTCTTGCTGAGGAGGCAGGAGCAGCAGGAACCCCCAGCCTGTGAAGTGACTCTAAACCCCATCCCCTGTCCCCCTGTGCTGCTGGGGGGAAGGAGGGAGAGAAACCGGGAACCAAGGGATTGGGGCCCGGGAAGAAGGGAGGGGTGGGGTAACATCTGCAAGCCCTGCTCTGGGGGTGTCTGTGTCCTGGGGGGGTGTGATTAGGGTGAAATTAAATTCTTATTTTTCCCCAAGTTGAGTCTGTTCTTTTTGGGACCTTAATCGGTGAAGAACGACTGTGGCAGTGCACACATAGTGGGAAGAAACAAGGATTCCCCAGAGACCTGGGGAGCCAAGTAGGTGTTGAGCTGTTGCCTCAAGGGGCACGGTAGTGCTGGTGCTGCCCTGTTCCTGTGAGGGAGATGCTGTACATGGAGATGGCTCATTGTGCTCCCAGGTGGAGTAGATGCAGCAACTTTTGCAGGGGAAGCAGTAGAACCATGTGAAGCACGGGGCACAACAGAGGCTGACTGACGAGACACCCAAGCAATGGCAGCGCTGTGAAATACTGAAAGCATGTCAGCCCCAGGAGTTGCTGTGAAGAGTAAAACAAGCTCATCTGATGCTGTGTCAGGAACCGAGCTGAACATGCGTGTTGCTGTGGGTCGATGAGCTACGTGTGTGAGACGGGGCCACAGCAAACAGGGAATGGCAGAGTCACGCGGAGCTGCTCTACTGAGCTTTGCAGTGATGTTAAGCAGAGTAGCTTTGAGGTGGGAGCTGTAATAAAAAAGAACCCCTGCAATGAGTTTGTACCATCTGTTTACACAAATGCTCTCCCTCTCAACTGGGATATGAGGTGAACTAAATGCTTAGGCCATACCCGTAATATCTTCAACCTTGACTGCGGCTCCCCTTAGGATTTCTGTTCTGTGAAGCCATTGCTGTCCTTTTCATAAAGTTTTAAAGTCTTCTGCATGCTGGAACATTTCCCTATAATCTGGGTTTCTAACAGACTGCTGTCATCACAGATGTATCACAAACAGCTCTTGCCCCAAGGTATTGCGTGTTTCTGAAGAACTACTTTCCTAACCTCATTCCAGTGAAATGCTGGAATCTTCTCTTGTCTCACAATGCCTCCTCTTTCTCCATTTTTCTTTTAAAATGGTCAGAATGTTGTTTATTATCCTTGGCTGTAATTAAATCTCGCTTTCATTATATTTCCCCCTGAAATATAAAATATCTTGTTTGCATAGGGAAAAATGGTTGTTTAAATAGAGAAAACACAACCACAATCTTTTTACAGCAGTGTCTCAGGCTTGTGTCTGATTTTATAATAGTGCAAAACTGCAAAACTTCCAAACAAGTTTTTATGACAGTCTGAGTGTTACCCTTATAAATCCAGGTCTTGTTCTGTTATTGCTGCCTTTATGTTCAGAAGAGGGCCATAAAGATAATCAACAAGCTGGTGCTCCTCTCCTATGAAGACAGGGTGAGAGAGTTGGGCTTCTCTGGAGAAGCGAAGGCTCCAGGAAGAACTTATAGTGGCCTTCCAGTACCTGAAGGGGCTACAGGAAACTTGGGGAGGGGCTTTTTACACGGGCATGGTAGTGATAGGATGAGGGGTGGAGGTTTCAAATCGAAAGAAGGGAGATTTAGATTAGATATTAGGAAGAAATTCTTTAGCAAGATGGTGGTGAGACACTGGTTGCCCAGTGAAGTTGTGGATGTCCCATCCCTGGGGCTGCTCAAGGTCATATTGGATGGGGCTTTTGGCCAATCTGCCCATGCAGGGGTGTTGGAACTAGATGATCTTTAAGGTCTCTTCTGACTGAAACCATTCTATGATTTTATGATCCTGTGTTTGTAAGAGACATGGGTATGAAATCTTTGAAATGATCAATGCACTGGGATTCCTTTAAGCTAAGTTTACTTTGGGGCAAGATTCTCATAAATCCACTCATGAATAGAGATGTTTGAAAAAGCAAATCTTAAAGGCTTAAAGAAAGCAGTTTTGGGGTGGTATTCTGTTGTCTAAACATCAGCATCTAACATCACCTGAGCTGTACTTAAATATCCTGGTCATCTAGAACTCCTGCTTCAGAAAGTGTAGTTTTTCTACCAGTTCTGTGTCATTTCTGTCTAGCTTATGTGAATGTCTTAAATATCCTCAAGCACCTAAAATAGCACAAGATACTATGTGTACACAATTGTACTGCAGGTTTTGAAATAAAGTTATAAGAGTACTGGTAGAATTCTCAGAGTATTTTAATCTATTCATCTTCTATAACATCTAAATAAATCTTCAGAGTTTGAATTTTACATGTCTGATTTTGGTAGTGGATCATCTGTAAATCATGTAGTGGCCAGAAGTTCATTGCAGACCTTGCTTAGAGTGCGTGGGATGAAGCAGGCTCATTGGAGGTTTATTTTCCTGATTAAAAAACTCAGGTTTTGAACGATTTAGATCCACTACAGGAAAATTGCAATTTTAATGGAATATTGCAGTTTTCTCTTCAGAAAATAAAAATGGTGTCTTGCCAGCAGCCTACCTCAAACCTCTCATCAATTTCTTGAATATTTTAGAATTCCCATCCCATGAAAACTCCTGCATTTTTCTGTTTTGTTTTGTTTATTGGGAATCAATGCAAACTTGTTTTCAATCTCTCAACTTTTTCTATGGGATGTCGATACTGTTTCTCTGGGCCAAATCTATTATTAAGCTTTTGGGGAAAAAATTTCAATGGTGCATAAATGTGAACAATAAATTAACAACTACAAAATGAATGTCATTTCTTTGAGTTGTGCACTCAGCAGAAGTTGAGGATGACCTCCAGGTGCAGACACAAATCTCAAGAATCTTGATGTGTCTTGTGACCTGTCCTTCCCTAGGTTGCCCAAGCTGCTTTCAGTGTACCCTGTCAGCACTGCCATGAAACAGGATGAAGCCTTGCATCTGGGGACTTCTTTTTTGTCTGAAAACTAAATGTTGAAAAAAACCAAATGAAGTCCATGCTCTTGCTACCTTTCTGTTACATTAGGAAGAAGACTGGGGAGGCATAAAAGCTCTCCAACAGGTTGCAGAAAACTTTTTCCAGACGCTGGGGATGGCAGGGGTGTTCCTCTTAAGCACCATTTCTCAGAAGGGCCAAATATCAGACCTGCTGCATCTGAGTTGCAGCACCTCCTGGCTCTCACTGAGGACTAGCTAGCACACTCAGCCTGTAATTTTTTAAAATAAAATACAATCCAGCCCTTTGAAAATGCCCTTGTTGACCAGTGTTGCTTTAGTACATTTTTGAGACTCTAAGAAGAGTGTCTATGCTTCTTGCTCTTTCTCCTCCAGCATCTGCTTGGTACAAGTGCCCAGGATCATGAAGAATCTATGTGCCTATGTTTCATTGTTATTACCTATTCCCAGCTAAGGTGTTAAACTTGCTAGCCTAAAGTGAGGAGTAGAGAGCCCTGTTACTCAATCTTTTATTCTCCTTCTTACTGTAACCATTTTGGATTTCAGCCAACGCATATAAACAATATACCTGTGTCTTTACAATTCTTCAGTGTTGTTTTAGCACTCTGGATATTAGCCAGTGCCTCTAAAGTGTGTGGCATTAATTTAGCTTCAGCTGGTTTTCCCTGACATTTACTTCTGATAAGTGGATCCAAGATGGACATGTCTATCTAAAACAAGAATTTAATTCTCTGTTGGAAATAAACTCTGGTTATATTCTGTTGGTGACACAGTTATCAGCATTGCTTTTAACCTTTATCTTATTTTGTTGATGTCAGGTGAAAGATGTTTTAAAGAAGAGGATGGCAATGGAAAGAAGAGTTTCCAGTGGAGCTATAAGGTAGATGTTTTACATTTTATACCCATGTGGACTTCCAGGCTATATCAAAATGACTTACTGTGATTCACCTCATTCCCATAATGCACTTGAGCATGACATTATTAGACATGAATTCTCATGTAGTCAAAAAGGCCTGCTTTCCTATGTTCAAAGTGCCATTACTCATGAGTTAGAAGCAGAAACAGTCATGGAGATATCCCAACAAAGCTAAGTAATGATGTGATTCTAAATTATCTCCTGAAACTTCTTTATCTCACGGACAAGTTGTAGAGGAATAAATCAGAAAATACTGCACCAGCTTTGCATTTTTTTTAGAAGAAAATTTTCCACTTGTTAATTTCACGTTTCAGAGAAGTACTGAACTGATCATATGGTTGAGCAATCTTAATAAATTCATAAATTAACAATAGGAATAAGTCTCAAGTCAACTGCCTACTATCTCCCTAGAAGAAACAATGCTCTCCCTGCATGTTTTCTGTGTCAGAAGGTACAAGTACACCAGACAGCATCCTGTAAGATATATGGATTCTTCTCTGGTCAAATTCAGTCAACTGAATCTAAAAAATGGTTACAAGGGATTCTTCCTTATACCAGGGAAGATTTAATCAACACCATTCTCTGGGGGACAGATAACAGCAAGGGTTAAAAATGAGCATGGGCTGTGACTGATCTTGGGCAGAGTTCTAGGAGTGGACTTGTCAACAGTGCTTCAGCTGAGAGTGAGTGTGGGTGTGTGTGGAAAGGTAGGCTCTTGAGGCAGTGGCATTTTATCAGTCCTCTATTGTAGCAGGAGCCCCTGAATAAATTTAGAACGAGTTCTAGTTCTACCTTCTCTTCTCCTAAGAAAATCACAACTGTTTTTTCATTTCTACTACTTTCAACACAATAAAGAGCATTTGTGCATGGGAATCAGCTACTCATTTTTCTTAACACTTTAGTGATCCTATCCTGTAATTATGTCAAGCTGTGTACTCAGGACTGGGACTTTTGCTAAATTTATGTAACTTCTTGTGCTTTGTGAGGTGCTACAGATTTATCCCCACACTCAGGTGTAAATTATACAAGCACTGTAGAAAACAGAGGGGAAGAGAATGAAAGTTTGTGCATATAGTTTGTAAATGATTTCAAGATGCAAATGTTTAATAAGGCAAGAGATTGAGTTCTTACAATGTTAATTCATATGTAATTCAATTATGCTGTATTTTTTCCTGGTATTATACTCAAACACTGGCCTCATCAGTCTTCCTGTAGTTGCTTTATTATTATATCATTCCAAAATGGGTGAGATTTCTATAAACCTTTCCAAATTGCTACATATTGAAGCAGAGAAAACACAGGAAAAAGTGACATATCCTGGCCATCTCAGTTGGAATTTCTTTCAATCGTTAATTTTCTCTCATTCTGTCTTTCCAACAAAGATGTGGGTTTGGTTGGCAAGTATGTGTGCTGTTGTAATAGTTATACTTGCAAACTCAACACCACTGTATCTTTAATAATAATTATATTTACCAAGGCTATTTAAGAATCTAACTGCTTATGCTATTCAAATGGAAAATTTCGAAATTTCAGCAAGCTCCTGTGTGCTGGTTTTAGCTGGGACAGATTTAATTTTTCCACAGCAAGTGGTTTGAGGTTGTATTTTGGATTTGTGCTGAAAACAGTGTTGATAACACAGGGATGTTGCAATTACTGCTGAGCAGTGCTGACACAGAGTCAAGGCCTTTTCTGCTTCCCACAACACCCAACCAGTGAGTAGGCTGGGAGTGCACAAGGAGCTGGGAGGAGACACAGCTGGGACAGCTGACCCCAAAAGTCCAAAGGGATGTCCCAGACCATATGATGTTATGCACAGTGTATAAAGTTGGAGGAAGGAGAAGAAAAGAGGGAACATTCTGATTTATTGCATTTGTTCTTGGAAGTAACTGTTAGGCATGATTGAGCCCTGCTTTCCCGGAGGTGGCTGAACACCTGCCTGCTCATGGGAAGTACCAAATTAATTTTGAGTGAAGCTTTTGCTTTTCCTATTGAATTGTCATCATCTAAACCCACGAATTTTCTCACTTTAATGATTCCAATTCTCTTCCCTCTTTCACCAAGCCCAAGGGGGCTGGGGAATGAACGAGCAACTGTTTAGGGCTGTTGGCTGGGGTTAAGCCACAGCATCCTAAAATCATATCATCTCTTATCTATCCTTTGTGGCTAATTTGTGGCTACTAAAGTTATAGTAGTGATCATATTAACATCACATCTCAAGCAGTATTACCTCGGTGTTTATGTCTTCCTAACATACATGGAGAGACAAAAATGTAAATGTTGCAATTTAATTAAAAGGTCTCTAGCAGAGAGAGGATTGAAAGAGTTATTCAGAAAGCAGAGATTGTAATTCTGACTTATTTTGAGGGGACAGAAATTAGAACAGGCTGGAAGTCACCAGTAGGTGAAAGTATGTTTTTATCTAGGCAGAAAGCCCAGATACTAATTCACAGATTCAAATGCCAGCTACATTTTATTTGAAGTTTTTCAGCTTTAGCAAAAAAGGCAGAGTAGAAGAGCCCAGTCCTTGGACCCACAACATTTTTGCATTGAAGTTGCTTTTTTCACAAATATTGGACAAGAAGACATTGGGCAAAAAAACAGGGAGAGCACCAAAATGCCCATGACAAACATGTCAGCTGTACAAATGATTGCTCAGAGGAACTACCTGTGTTCTTCCATGGAAGTTACCAGTGTGGATCTACAATGTTCATATGAATAAACACCTTCAGCTGTTGCATCTCTGACTTTCTTGATTGCCTAACCAAACATGATACAAACACAAGTTTGTAATGTAATATAAAATCTTAATGAAAATGGGAATTTGGTGGTGGGCTATAATCCAGATTGTGTTCTTTTTATGCTCTGAGGTTGAAGAAAGAATTAATTTTGGTGTTCAAGGCTTAAAATTTGTCACTCATCTGTAAAAAGACAATTGGCATGATGATCTAGAAGAAAGATTGTTCTGATTAGTTGGAGATCACTTTCATGTCTAGCAGTTTGCTTGTAATTAATGAATTTCAAAGAGAGAGCAATAGATTGTTTATGCTCTATCAACAAATATTCTGTATCTACTTGGATATTTAATTTTTTAAAATGTGGTTTATAAATATTGTAGATCTTTAAATACATCCATACATATTCATGTAATTGGAATTCTTACATTACAATTGCTTCTTTTAGTTGCATCATTAACCCTATAAACCTAAACTTCTTTAAGTTTTACAAAATCAACTATTTGGACTTCAGTAAAAGCCAAAAGGAAAAAAAAACTAATTAGAGACCTAAACACGTTTCAGTTCTAAGAACTAACTTATTGATATGCCCAGCACTGGAAGCAACTTATTTATATATAATTCTCTACTCTTATTTATGACAATTATTCTTATTTTGAACTCTGTCAGAGAAATGTCTTGTACCAGTCATCCAGACTTGGTGAATAGCCATTGCTGCATTTTGGGAGAGTTTTACACTGAGAGGCAGAAGGAAAGAACATTTTAGTGGTAATTTATTTTTTTTCCCCATGTATGTCAGCTGCATAAAACTCCCAGAGGTCTGGTATGCAGAGAGCAGCCTGAGGGAGAGGGATTAGTATGCAGGGGGCAGGTGAATTGATCAGAGTAGCATGAGAAATTGCAGAACTATGTGATAAACACTTTTTTTTTTTTTATCATGGGGCTATCTTAAGAGAACGACAATCTTTTATTGAGAGAGGGCCCTAGCTCATGAGGGAGAACTTCTCCAGCAAAAACATGCTAGAAGATTGAATACTGCACTGAGGGAAGGCATGGTGTTCCCAGATGTGTGTCCTTCCTTCCTTCCTTCCTTCCTTCCTTCCTTCCTTCCTTCCTTCCTTCCTTCCTTCCTTCCTTCCTTCCTTCCTTCCTTCCTTCCTTCCTTCCTTCCTTCCTTCCTTCCATTGCTGCATTTTGGGAGAGTTTTACACTGAGAGGCAGAAGGAAAGAACATTTTAGTGGTAATTTATTTTTTTTCCCCATGTATGTCAGCTGCATAAAACTCCCAGAGGTCTGGTATGCAGAGAGCAGCCTGAGGGAGAGGGATTAGTATGCAGGGGGCAGGTGAATTGATCAGAGTAGCATGAGAAATTGCAGAACTATGTGATAAACACTTTTTTTTTTTTATCATGGGGCTATCTTAAGAGAACGACAATCTTTTATTGAGAGAGGGCCCTAGCTCATGAGGGAGAACTTCTCCAGCAAAAACATGCTAGAAGATTGAATACTGCACTGAGGGAAGGCATGGTGTTCCCAGATGTGTGTCCTTCCTTCCTTCCTTCCTTCCTTCCTTCCTTCCTTCCTTCCTTCCTTCCTCCTCCTTTTGCCCCTCCCAGGAGCAAACCATGTGCCCTGCCTACAAACCCTGTTTCTTCTTCAAGGATTAAGAGTAAAGCCAGCACCCATGACACCTTTGTGCCAACTTTCAGTAAGTTAGCATGAAAATTGAACTCCACTCCAGCCAACAGCATGAAACATGTGATCCTTCCCCTGCCTCTCCTCCATGTCCACTGGTTCTAGATGATAGGATGGTAGATCACATATTGTCCTTCACCCTTACCAGTCCAAATGTCATTGGCAGACCACTCTCCATTATATTTGAAAAGTCCTGGAAAGCGGGAGAGGTCCCTGAGGACTGGAGGAAAGCTAATGTCATTCCAGTCTTCAAGAAGGGCAAGAAAAGGGATCTGGATATCTACAGACCAGTCACCCTCACCTCCCTCCCTGGAGAGATGATGGAGCAGCTCATTCTGGGGGTCATCTCTAAGCACATGGAAGAAAAGAAGGTTATCAGGAGTAGCCAGCATGGATTCACCATGGGGAAGTCATGTCTGACTAATCTGATGGCATTCTATGATGGTGTGGCAGAATGGATAGATGCAGGGAGAACAGGCATTTTTTTAGGAACTGGATCTCAGCTTTAGGTGGCAGTTTGTCTTTGGCAAGAGAAATATGATGACATCTCATGGAGAAAAGGAAAGAGAAAACATCAGATTTGATTGTTAAAAGCCCTCTTTAGCTCTTAGCATGAATAATAGAGAAGTAATGGTTCAGATAGCAGAATTTCAAGGCTTAGCTGGTTCCTTTTCTGCTCCATGGAAAGCCTTCCTTCAGCACAGGTGTTTCATTTCAGTTATGGGCTGTATCTCATAGAGTTAAATTCATTCTATTTTTCAGTTGGGCTGATCACAGTTTGTCTCTGGCATATTCACTCTCTCCCGTGGGCCAACACACACTGACAAGATAGTATTACCCATCCAGCTGGTCCTCAGACCTCCTACGATCTCATCCTTTTACTTTCAAACAGGTACTCAAGCTGTCATTTAGTGCAGACTGTCTCAGGAAATCACACTTCAGTTTTACTGTGCCCTCAATTTGGGAATACCTATCATACCCACATCTCCACGTGGTTCTCACAGTTAAAATGTGACAAGATTCATGGGCAATGAGCACAGAAAGAGGTTTCTTTGGTGTGGCTGCTGGGCATAGGTTATTTTCTCTGGCGTTTGCATTCCAAGTCTGTACTGCTATACTGTCTCTTTTGCTAAGGAAAAATTCTGCCTCAGGAAACCTGAAACTTCTATAAAACAAGCCTAAACTAATCAAGACTAATCACTAAGGAGAGACAATACAGGCTGAATATCCCAGCTATATAATAGTGCTTTGAGGCTAGGTGACTTCTGTTTAGGAAAAAGTGTGTTGTCTCCAACTGTAAATTACCACTTGCAAAACACAATTAACTAACCAACTGTACAGATGAACTGAAAAATTAAACAAAGCTGTGTTTGACTGAGTGCCATACAGAAAATGTCCTTTGTCGAGAAGGCTTCAGCTGTGGCAGTATCTGCCCAGCCAACAGCTAATTTCATCTCCCTGTGGTTTGTGAAGAATCCACAAAGCCCTAAACCTCATTTCTCTAAGGAACTTAATGAGATTTCAGGCATGATGAAGAAAGTCTGAAGCACAGTTCCCTGCCTGCTGCCTCTCCTTTTGCTTCTCCAGTCAAAAGCTTATGGGGTCAAGTGGAGTCAGGACAGGGAGTTGCCTGTCCCGAGGGCAGCAACCACAGGAACTGTTCATCAGGGACTCAGGCCTATTCATTCACTGCCTAATCTCTGATTTGGGTGCAAATAATTTCTTTTTACTCTATATTCTGCGCTTTAGTGTGAAGATCAGCAACGATGTGGCTGAGAGCTCAACAGACCTTGCCTGACCCTAATCCCTGAGAATACACTGATTTGTTCTAATGAAAAAAAGATTAGAGAAAATACTGATAGAAACTTATGTTCCTGTTCCCTTCATGCTATCTCATGGCTGGCATATATGGAAGACAACAAATGTAGAGGGGAGCTTGCTGTTTTGTTGAAAAAGGTAGTTGAACTTTTTGACTAACACACCACTTCTACCATGCTCCCCAGAACTGTTTTGTACATCTCTGGGTTGTCTCCTTCTTTACCTGAAGAAGATCTGAGAGGGACAAGGCAAGAAGGTAGCCCTTAGCTAAGATAAATTCTGTATGAATCATGGAAAATAGCCTTCTGCTTTTCTTTAATCTCCTGATGAGTAAAGGCAGATGCCAAAGAGGAAGAATTTTGCTCCTGTGCACGTGAGTTATGTTACACTAAGGGTCTGGACAGATTCTTTTCTCTTTGTTTGTCTTCTGGTTGGATCCCAAACTCTGGGATTTTAGCTTTGGTAATTTACACCTCTTTGTTTAAGGAGAGGATAGGAATTGCTTCCTAGAAACAGAAATAGCATACTGGACTCACTAACAGAAGAATTTAGCCCTTGGGCCCAGAGATCATCCAGATCTTTGCTTTTAGAAGTAATTCTGATCCTTGACAGTTTCCTGAACCGTAGTCTTAATCCATGTCTCAATGTGAGATGAATAGAAATGTAGGTAAACCTGTATGTTAATTTAAAGGAAGATAGGAGCCTACAGAGCATGTAAGTCAAAGTCTCTAAGAGACCACTTTTTGGGGTACTTCAGGTTTTGTGTGCCTAGTAAAATGCACATGTGACCTTGAAATACATACACCAAACATGAGGCTTCTGGGGAGACAATCTCCTTTTTGAAAATATCCACTGCTGCCTGAGAAGATGACTGAATCTTAGCTCAGTGGCTTAGTCTGGGGAACTTCTGTTTGGAAAACTGTGTACAAAGTTGAAGTGTAAGAGATATGTGATACACTAGACAGGATAAACACACGTCTATGGTGTTCACCTGAGACCTCAGGCCTGCTTCAGCAACTGCACAGGAGCTGGATGACACAACTAGGCTTGCCCTCATCTTGAGAGCAAAGCACTGCTTTCAAGCACAGGTGTGGATATTTCGGTCTATAGCATTCTACATTTTGAAGACATTTGATTGCGTGTTTATTTGTTTTAGAAACTGCTCAACATCCATGTGCACTGGCATGTTTTTCTGCTGACTTGATGGGAGTCATCGAGTGAAAAGTTGGCAGGCAAGAGATACTGATTTAGTCTCCTTGTTGATGCTCCTTCAACTCAGGTGGTGATTTTGCAGCCAGAAGAAAGATTTAACATGTTTTAAATAATCTCTGAAGAAATCTTTCCCAGATCCCAGATCTAACACCTAATTCTTCATTAACTTGCCACTCTGTTACCAACTCCCTTAGCCAGGAGGGAATAACTGATTTCTATAGTCTTGTCAATTCCTCTCATCACAGTGAAGGCACAGAAATAGAATCTGCTTTGTAGGAAAACTAATAAAAGTTTAATAATGGGGGAAGTAGGTCTTGGGTATGGGAGTTAAACACACTTTAATTAGTAAGTGTAGGGGGGAAAATGCAACAGCACAACTTTTGGCTTTATTTCTAAAGTAGTGTTAAAACTAGAGCTGTTCTAGAACAACAGACTTTTAATATTTAATCTATTGCTCTAAATGAGATCAAATACTTACTCAATTTAATCTGGAATAGGCTGCTAATATTTTTGGGAGGCCAAATGATGATATATTCCCCATTTTTTTGCTAGCATTGTCTTGGGAATTCAGGAGCCAGGAGATGGGGTGTACTCAATATTTGCTTGGTGCCAGCCAGGTAAAGTATCAATAATTTGAAAGGAATTTAAAATTAGTATTGTTACCTAAAAAAGAAATGGAAAAAACTCCAACACACCTGTCCTCATATGTTCTTGGAAAGGAAGCTTTTCAGCTATTTTAATTTAAGTCGTACATTGTATAAAATCACAATAATGGAGGTTCTATCAGAAGTTCTCTAGACCAGAGCTGTATTGCCTGAAAAGGTTGCAAACATAAACACATCCTTTATGCAAATATGTTGTTTCAGCTATTAATTGATAACCTAACATTATGTATTTTGTGATTTGAATTTTTTTGTTCATCAGTTTGGTTAGATTTGTCAATAAATCATATCAATTTCTTGCTGCTTGACTTTGTATTTAAATACATTGAATCCTCACTTTCTAGAATATACAGTTTAGCAATGTTAACAGAGGAGATAACCCTACTGTGTTAGGAATTCAGGGAAAATTTAAATACACATGTTTTGAAAAGAAACTATAAGATTTTAGGCTTTCAAAATAACTTAAAATATATTCTCAGATTTGGCTTGGTATGTAAGACTGATAAATGAGTCATATTTGAAGTTTATAATTTCAACTGCCTTTGAATAATGCTAGAGACATTCAGTTTGAAAGCTTAGTAATTTAAGAGTAGATATAATCTTATCATTCCAAACTGGACCAAAAGTAATTTTCACCCCAAAGAAAATTAAAATATTAATTCTAATTTTTTACAAACTGCAATAAACCTGTTTGAGGAAGTACCTATTTTATTACAATGCTATCCATTATTATTAATGGGACAAGGTAAAACTAGGCAGTGTGCTTCAAACTAACCTGCAATAAACTTGCTCATCTATAAGAAACTACATTTAGACAATGGACAAGGTAGATGAAGGCTGCATTTTTTGGTAACACATTAAAAATAGGAAAAGAAAGTTTCAAAATGAAGTCATCATAGTGGTTTTAAGAATGAAATGAAAGCCCTATAAAGAAATCAGTATGAGATTTTGTTTTTCACCATAACTGATTTAAAAACTCCACAGTTCCATTTGGGATATTTTTTCTAATCTTAAGGTAAACTCCCCAACTTTTTAAAGGTGGTAGCCATCCTCTTGTTGCTTTCAGTGTCTCTTCCAGTGCTGTTTTCAATAATGATACCTTGACCATGCCATTGTGATTAGTGCTGCTTGCTGCATTTCAGATGGATCCAATAGTAAAATATACAATATCCTTTTCCTTGATGTTCACTCTCCTTGTAAAGAGAGCCACATGCCTTGAGTTTCCTTTTCACTGTAGCTATGTGGTGGGTTGATTTTTTTTCCCCTGATAACTCCTAGGTTCACCTCCAGATCAGTAAGCTATCTGGTCTGTTTTATTTCACACAGTGTCTTTTCTCCCAGACATTTTTCAATGATCTGCACTTTAATAACAGATCTCTGTAGCTCCTAAAACCACAGATATTAGCCTCAGACTTCTGTTATCCAGAAATTATATGAAAGAAAAATCCTAATTGATAAGAAAGTCAGTCTTTTCATCATGCCTTTCCTGTGATGTAACATCACTACCTTTGCTGTGATGTACCTGAAGACTCACAGAGGCACCTCTGCTACCTAACAGCCACTCACAGACTATTTCACTTCTATTCTGCTTCCAGCTTTTCTAATTCTTCCTTGTTCTACTTGTATTTCTTTCATTTCTCAGGTAGAGGCCTTCAGGACCTCAGCCTCAGTCTAATTTCTTACCTTTTATGCAATTGAATAATCAGGTTCAGCTTTTTCTCATCTATAGATCTAACATTTGTTCCATTTACTTCCTAATAAATTATTTTATACATATAAATATGTATCTATGGACGCAGGCATGCTTGTATGTATGTGTATGTGCTTGAATTATCTTTGTGATTACACCAAATAGACCTTAAGTATTTGGGTTTTTTCACTGTCTTCCATCCTCTTAATGTTGTGGTTTTAGAAGAGAAGAAAAATACCAGAGAGTTTAACCTTCAGTGTTTTCCAAGCAGAGGAGTTTTCCCAACACTTGGAATTCTGTTACCAGTAGAGTTCCAAATAAGGAAGTCATGCCTTCAGGAGCAGGACTTCTTGGGAGGAAATGAGAGCTTATTTACTGCAAGAAAACTGGAATTATTTAACTGAGAAATAAAATTTTAACACATGAGTATGTTAAAAGACCTTTTGAAAGCATTCCGTACCATCCTCTATACCTTGTTCCCTCAGCTCCAACAAAAAGTCTTGTTCTAAAGTCTTGTTTTCTTCTCCTGCCTTCTAGTGACAAAGGCATCATATTCCTTACTAGTACCAGCTCATTATACACAGACTTCAAGAAGGGAAAAGGACTGAGTTCCTGGACTAGAGGAGGGGTGGAAAATGAGGCAAAGAAGTGTGACTTCTCCTGCAGTTCAGATTCACCTCCTTATCCTACATATTCCTAAGGCAGATGTATTTGAATGCTTGGCATTCTGAGCCCCTCCTATAGTATCAGGAGAGCTCTACCCACTGCCTCAATAAAAAAAAGTTTTAATCATCCATCCATAAATATATTGTTGTTAATTTTGATGTTATTATTTTTGTATGTAATCACAAATTTTCTCCAGCATGCACAGTGTGAAGTTGAGATCCAAAACCAGAAAGGTTTCCCTGTGCAAAAATCACACAGTCTGTACATGTCCTGAGAAGTTAATTTTTTCCAGTATTCTCAAATCCTTATAGTTCTCTCACAGAAGTATCAACAACTCCATGGAAGCCTTGTGGTTTGGAAATTAAGAGGAAATTTCTCTGTATTTATGTGTGTGGAGAGTTAAGAGCTTAGTGGAGGCACAGAAGAGGTAGCAATGTCCAATGTGAACACGTTACAGCACATCCCAAGAAGGTGCAAGGTGTTTTTTCCTCAATGGAGAAAATTGAAATTGAATCTCTGTCCTGGTTTGAGCCAGGATGAAGCCAATTTTTCTTTTTACTGATTTTTTTTTTCCTTCAGTAAGCTTTCTTGTAACTAGCAACAGTATGTTCTGCTAGGCTGATAAGACAGAGGAATGTTTTTCTAACTACTGAGGCTTCAAGGCTGCACCTGCACTCTACCGGCTCAGACACTATGGGGAGATCTGTGACCCCCCCGTAGGAGGCTGAGTTAGACAGACAGCAAAATTGGCCAAAGATATTCCATTCCATATATCTACGTAAGCTCAGAGGAAGGTCAGAGATCACAGAAGACAACTTCCTTCCTTCTTCTTCTTCCCTTCTCTTCCATCCATGGCCGGCGTCCGGAGAGGACTCTGTTCATCCATCACCGTCGACCCCCAGGCTGGAGCTCTTGTGACCCTCATCACTCTGTGCTTTCTTCAGCAGCAGCTCCGGGATTCCTCGGGACTCTTCCCAGTTCAGGGAAGTGCTGTGGGAGTTGCTGGGGTGGGGGAAGGCAAGAGGCTTTTGCCCATTCCTGAACATATCTGTATATAATTGTATATATTTTCTTGTATAATTCATTAGTGTTTTAATTAAAGCTGTGTAGTTTAGTTTTCAATCCAGCCAAGTCTCTCTCTTTTTCTCTCTCTCCTTCCCTACCTGGGTGGGAGGGGGAGGGGATCGAGAGCATTGTTGTCGGACCTGAGTCAAACGGTGACAATCTCATAGCAGTTGGTCATACCTTGCTGATGGCAGATCCTTCTTCTCACTGTGTTTTTGGTCAAGTCTGGTTTGGTACACACATTATGATGTGTTTTGGAGCAGCCAGTATTTGGCATCTCTGAAAACTGAAATTTGGACTTTCCTATGCATTAGAACCGGTTTATTTTTATTTCTATTTTTTAGTGATGAAGGGTGTGACTCAAATGAACCATGTCAAGACTAGAACATCATCTCCCTATTGACCTGCAGTAAGTGCAGGGTATAAAGAAAACATTTTGTGGTGGTTTACCATAAAACTGAGTGTAGTGTGTAAACTCTGATGCCAGCCAGACCGCTGCTAGATTCCTGCTAAATTCCCAATACCAGCAGCAGGGTTAACAGCTAAGCTTGTAAGAGGTTCCTGCTTCCTTGGGGAAGGGATTGAGAACAGCCCACAACTATAAATGCAGGCTGTGGCCTTAGAGCCAAGGCTGGAGTGCTTTGAAGCCTTTCACAGGGAAACAGCTCTGGCACAAAGATGTGTGTTCCAAGATGGGTGCATTGTAGGTGCTGAGGGGGGTCAAGATTGGCTGTGCAGAGAAGGCAAGGGACAGCAAATTGGATTAAGGAAAAAAGCCAAACAAAAATCTTATAAAGTATGCAAAAATCAGTGGGGGCTTCACAGGGTCTTTCAAATAGGTCACCTGGAAGCAATAGAGGGATTTGTTTCTTTTCACAGGCTTGCTAAAACCCAAGACATGCTGATTAGATAAAAGGACCACCTTGCTAGGCTGGTCAAACTCCAGAACAGATTCCCAGGATGGTTGTGAAGTCAATTCGAAATTTCACTGGTTGCAGACCTGAGCAACTGCTCTAATTCAGTATTTACTGATGGTCTGATCAGATTATGGGCCATAGGACTTCCAGAGGTCTTTTCAATCTCAATTATTTACTTATTCTGTACTAGCTTCTGAAGGACTTTTTGTTGTGAGCTAACTGCAGGTGCATTAAACAGGAAAAACATTAAAAGGAACCCTTCTTCACCCTTGTTGCACCTGTTAATTTCCAGGTTAAGGGAAAAAGAGGAAAGGCACAAGCTACTTGTGACTGTACTACCAGCAATGGAGAAGTATTTTTTGGGGAGTGGGAAGAGGAAATAGATCAAAGTCACAATAGGAGCAGTGGGGGAGTGTTACATGCAGGTACAAGAAACATCTTTTTTCCACAAACCATTTGAGCTTTCTTTCAGTATAGTACCTTTTGAAGCCATCACAATTGCAAGCACATATAATACCTTCCTTATGCTATACAATGTCAGGCCTTGTGTGTACACACACTTCAACTAAACCTTAATTTGCTATTTCCTACTGACTCTGCAAAGCTCATGTTATACACTAGTTATCGGTTATTGGCAGCTCTTGATCTAATGAATCCTCCCAGTTATGTCATTAGAAGGGAGTGGAGTCTGGCAGAAGAAGAAACTGGAAACTAGAAAGGAGGAGAAGAGTGCAGGACATGGGGGAAGGAGCAAGAAAAGCTAGGAAAAAAATGTTTCCAAATGGAAAAAGTTGTGTAATTTAATGATATATGGATTCCCATGGTGCACACAAATTTTGAGGCAAACTGTTTTCTGCTTCTAATACTTAATAAAACCTCCTCTTATTCAGAATCATATTGCTTTCCTTGTTGCTTTTTTATTCTTTTTCTTGTTAACACATTCTACCTGTCTTGAAGGTCATGGTGTCCGACAGATTTCAAGAAAACACAAGAAGCTAAGTTAATTAACTTGATCTGTTTCTCTAAAGTGATAATACCCTCCATGGAAGGTTGGGCTATTCCAGCTCCAGCCAGACCTTGAGAACACCTTGGCAGGGGCTAAGAAATTCAATTTGATGTTCTTCTTTCCCTGGATCCCAGTGTCTAGGTTACACCCAGTTAAAAATCAGCTGACTTTTAAGCAGGCTTTCCTTTGTTATAGCTTGGAATCTGCTGGCCCTTATATCTGTTCCTGGATTTTTTTTTCTCCCTGCTGACATGGCATTGGTGCAAATGAAGTTATTGCAGCTAAGGAAGAGACACGAGAGCCATGCTGAGAGTACCATGTGTTGTATGTTTGTTTTCTTTCTGACAATATTCCTTTGAGGAGGCAGAAAATACATTTCTAAGGCTATTGTGATGCAGTCTGTTATGGAAAGTTTCTAGGGAAGAAGCCCTTTAAGTAATTTGTAACTTACTACTCTGTCAAGTGTTAACATTGTCTAGCAAGGTACAACATGGTTCAGTTTGTTTTCTTAGCAGTTCTGAAAGCAGCATGTGAGCTCCTCTACAGATAGTGAGACTTGCCTGTGGCAGGAGAGTGTCTTATGGTTCTTGTTACAGTGCAAACTTTGTTGATTAGAAACAAATGCAAAAATTCGGGCCTTGCCCTGTTCAACAGCTACTCTAGAGCCAAGAGAATCATTTCCTGTGTATGTTCACATGGTTCCCAGTTGCTGACACAGACGGAGCCATCACCTCACACTTAAAACATGAACATAGAGGGTACTGTAGCAACTGCCATCAGGGATCAGCTCTGTGGTATTGGCAGTGAACATCAACATCACTCCAGAGAGAAGTCCACGTGGCACTGTGCCTGCAGCTAGCACAGCATCTCCCAGAGCAGCATGCAGTTCCTGTGGTATGCTTCATGGGGGGAGTGTGGGAGTGAGTGTTTGGTCTTCTCCAAGCCCTCCTAAGCAATATAGAAAGAAGGATTAGAACAAGGGCTTCTTACTGCAACAAAATGCAAGACCCCATAATACCTAGTGCTTGTGCAAGAGCTGGTCAGGCTCCCTTCTGTCCTTCAGGTCTATGCCAAAGCAATCACAGCCTAAAGGGCGTTCAGTCTGGCAAAGTATATTATAGCTGATGAGAATTGGCTCTGCAAGTCCTCCTGCATAAAAAAAACAACCACCAACCAACCAACAACAACAAAAAGCACACAAAAAAGGGGGGAGGGGAATTAAAATAAAATAAATATTAAAAAGACTAAAAACAATACATAGGATTAGACAAAAAACTGTGTTGAACTTGTATTTATATTAAGAACAATGGTATTTCTTTGTCAAATTATCTAGGCAAAAATTTACAGATTTTAGCAAGTGTTTATGAAGGGAAAAAAGATCTTGGAAGATGAAACAGGTTCACTAATCATGGAGGGAGGGGTTAGAATTGGTGCTGACACAAAAAATGTCTTACAGATCTACTGTTACTGCTACCAATTATTTCTGAAATGCTACAGAGAATGTAGTGAAATACTTGGAGAAAAATCAATAGAGAACACATTTTTCCCTAGGAGAAGAAAAAAAAAAAAAAAAAAGCCTAAGTCCTCACCTACATCAGTCCATAAGCTGTTGCACCATAGCTTAAATAATATAGAATCATAGAATCCTAGAGGTTGGAAGGGACCTCGAAAGATCATCCAGTCCAACCCCCCTGCCAGAGCAGGGTCACCCAGAGCACATCACACAGGAACGTGTCCAGGTGGGTTTGAATGTCTCCAGAGAAGGAGACTCCACAGCCTCTCTGGGCAGCCTGTCCCAGGGCTCTGTCACTCTCACAGGAAAGAAGTTCTTCCTGATATTCACATGGAACCTCCTATGCTCCAGTTTGCACCCATTACCCCTTGCCCTATCACTGGTCATCACTGAAAATAGCTTAACTCCATCTTCCTGACACTCACACTTATTTTCAACCACTCTTATTTTCTAGCAAAATTTTCATTAAGGGGGTCTAGTGCAGAGGATTTAGCTTATTACCATTATCTCAGGAAAAGTAATGCTCCTCTGACCAAAAATACTCATCTGTGAGATGAACAGTTGGATCAAAAGGAAACTTTGATTGGCAGAACCCTTTGAATCAAACCTTTTTCTGTTTTTATTTCTGTCTTTCTTGCTGACTTAGGTTGGCAGTGACTTGCTCTCAAAGTATAGGCACTGTGCATAGGATGAGTGAAGGCCTGAATAGATCCCATTGATCTGGGCTGTAGGATGCTCAGCCTAACCCTCTGTGATGGGTTGAGCTTGGACTGCAGCCAGACACCCACCCAGCTGCTCTCTCACTCCCCCTGCTCAAGAGGTCAAGGGGGGAAAACCAGATGAAAAAACATGTAGTTCAAGATAAAGACAGGGAGATCATTCACCATCTACTGTTATGGGCAAAACAGACTTGACTTGGGGAAAATTAATTTCATTTCTTGCCAATTAAAATAGATTTGGGCAGTGAGAAACAAAGTCCAATTAAAACAATGCCTTTACTCTACCCTTCTCCCTTTTTCCCAGCATCAACTTCACTCCTTCACACCCAAGTTCTCTACCTCTCACCAGCCCAAGCAGTGTGGGCAGATGGGGGAGAGCAGGTTATAGGATCAGTCTATAACAGCTCTCTTCTTCTCCTTCCTCCTCACACTGTTCCCGTGTTCCATTATGGACACTTCCATAGGCTGCAATCCTTCAGAATGAACCCACTTCAACGTAGGCTCTCCAGGGGCTGCACCCACTACACCTTCATGAAGCAAAACGTTGATGTGTAACAGATGGAAAAGATGTGAGAGTCCATCAGTAGTCAAACAGGTTCAAACCTGCTTCCACCAAGGCAGGCAGGCAGGGGAAGCAGAAAGGAGGTTGTATCAAGTCACATCAAGTTTATGTGACCTCTGGGAATATTTTATCTCCCAGCTAGCTTTTCCTTGTTGAAGTGTGGTGCACTGAGTCAGCAATGGTTCAGGAAAATGTCTAGGACCAAAAATAGAGAAGCAAGGAGAAACTACCTTGGGATACGCAGAATGACTGGCTCATGAAACCAGAAAAAGGGGCAATTTCATTTAAAGAGAATGGTGTTGGGCCAAGAGAGTTTTCCTGTTTCCATCTCCAAGAGATTAATGTCATATCAGCATCTCCTCAGACACTGAGGAAGATGGTCACTAAAGGGGATGCTACATTTAGACCATCCATAATCAGAAATATGTTTCTCTTCCATTGCTTGCATGTCAGCTCTGTCCATCAGTTCTTTTCTTAGATGCTGAAGACTGCACTTTGAATCAGCTGATGATAAACCTTATATACCCAGAAGAAGCCTGTTTCCAACTTGTTTTACATGTCTTTGCATGCAAGAGCACACATAGATGAGAAGCAACAACAGTTTACTTGGCATACAGTTCATTCTAAAAATATTCCAAGTAATAGTGTAAGGCAATAATTGGGACACTGGTTGTTAGGTCTTTTTTATGACCAGTATATCTACCTGCAGGAGCATTGCTGTTTTGTCTCATTCTGGACTGAATCCCTTGACATTAATTGAATCATTACTAATTACTTACAAGGGAGCAGGGCCTGTTTTTGTTAGCTGTGTATAAAAATGCAGACCATGACAAATGCCCACACTTCCCTGGAAAACCAAGTACATTTTTAAGAGGCATTTTAAACTTGTAGCCTATTCAGTTTCCTTTTTCTACCAGCTTCAAAACTCCAGGGAAGTTTGGACTTCAGAAGATGCTCAGTTCCTGACAGGGTTTTCTCTGAAGCAGGAACAGTTCCAGTGCCATATCATCAGCTAAGCTCAAAAACACAAGCCTTTTCTGTTGGCCTTGATCCATCATCTTTCCATCCCTGTTAATTTATCTCACCTCACCTGTTCCTTGCATGTTTTCACATCCCTTAATCCTGCCACTGGATGTCCTTGATCCTTTTTGTGCTCTTCTCCAGGAATCTCCTTCATGAATTTTTGTTTCTTCAGTGTCTCTTCTCTACTTGTCCAAGCCTCTGGTTTTGTTTTCTCTCCCTTACATCCCCCACACACATACAGATCTGCTTCTTGCTCTCAGCTTTATTGTTCTTCAGTCAGTGTATGATAACCTTTCAATAAGGATTTTGAGCAATAATAAGGCCTTTAAACTATCTTATAAGAAAGAATTAAAAGCCTTTATCCTTACTAAGGATTTCAAATGGATTGTGAAATGAACCATTTCAAAGCCTGATTCCTACTGGGTGTGGGCCATGAGGCTGAACTAGGCAGAATATCTAATGTCTAATAAGAGTCATCTTAGTCTTTCCCTCAGAGGGAACCTTAAAGACTCTCTTGTCTTTCCCCAGATGCCATCTAATAGTAATGTGCTACGTGCCAATGACTGTTACCCCTTAGGATAGTTGTCAGTCCCTGTTTGTGCAAACCAGCTGAGCAAAGACTTTCTTTTTTGTGTTTTAACTCTTGGCTCACTGGTGAGATGCCACAGGGGGATGCACAGAGCCTACCACATCAAGCCAAAGCTGTGAGGCCCTGTGCTGGACCATCAGCACAGCTACGGAAAACAAATCTTTAAAATCTCTGCATTTAATTTCAACACAAGAATATTTTGATTAATCCATCTCTTGACAAGAAAACAAGATGATGATTGAGGAGACCTGTGCAGCCTGGGTTGCTTTTAAATGAACAAAATCAAGATTATGAAGTCCAAGCTATATACTGGTTTCTTTATTTGTCAGTGCTGATACATGGGTGACTGTTCAATAGAATAATAGAATCATATAACTATTGAGGTTGAAAAAACCCCTTGGGATCACCAAATCCAACCATCATCCCTGTTCTACAAAGTTCTCCCCTAAACCATTTCCACCAACACCACATCCAAACGACCCTTAAACACATCCAAGAGTGGTGACTCAACCACCTCCCTGGGCAGCCTATTCCAGCATCTGACCACTCTCTCTGTGAAGAAATTTTTCCTAATGTCCAATCTAAACCTCCCCTGTTGCAGCTTGAAGCCCCTCCCTCCTGTTCTGTCATAATTCCTGCAGAGTTGGCATGCCTATGGTGATAGGGCTTACTGCCAGTGAGGCATTCTGGCCCCTGGCAAGAGCAGAAGAAACAACAAACTGGCCGTCACCTTTTAGTAAATTCCCTTCTTCATAGAAACCCTGAAATAGGGAAAGCAGAAATTAGCCAGAGACCTCAAAGTAATTACAAGATATTGACTTAACCAGTTCTTGCAGGACAGCAAAGTGAAATGAATGGACCAACATGTAGCAACAACAAACTGCTACTGAACATTACTGAAATGAAGCAACTTTGCTTGGAGTTATGTGGTGGGGAATCTAAAAATGGGATGGTGGTTTGGATCAGCATTGCAGGAAGTAGGACGTGTTTCTGAACTAGTGGTTTAACGTCTAACTACCACTACCAAACCTTAGAAACAACAGAGCAGAATCCAGTTAAAGACCTATTAACTTTTACTACCAATTACTAATTTTTTAAGTCAGAGGGTTTTTCCTTTTTTTTTTTTTTCCTTCTTTATTTCCCCCCTTCTTCTTAAATTCTCATTTTAGGCAAAAAAAAAAAAAAGGTATGTATGATGTGAAAGTCAAGCAAGCACATGCCACAGGAATGTCATCCTGCCCTAAGGCAAATAGTTTAGCAACCCCCAAACACCAGACTTTCAAAAGCAAATTCATAAAGCTGCTTTCTGCAACTTACTATATATTAACAGGCGTGAATTAAACATGCTTCCCCCTCCCATTGCTTTGCTGAGGCAACTGTTGTTGCATAAGAACAAAACTACCCAGGGGGATATGATCTCAAATGTCAGGTAATAAACCTTTCCCGTTCTTAGCAAATTTTTATGTTTGTATTTTTAATAATACCCAAACCTTGGATACTTTGCTTCCTCCAGAATTTTTTAACCCTGCAGGATATATTTCTGATGAAAAGCAAACGTGAAAATTGTTTAATATTTAGCTGCACTATTTCATACAATTAGAGGTAATTCAGGGTTAACAGCTCAGACAATCTAAGAACAACAACAAACCAAAACAAATTAAAAAATAGGAAAAGAAAAATTTAAATGTAAAAAATGCTTTTGCTGCATTTATTCCTGATTTATGTTGTGTTGCACTAACCAGCAATAAAGCCATTAAATACATGAGTTTGGATTGTTAGCACTCCTTTTGTCTGGCCTAGTCTTTCGATCTGGAAGCAGCAAGATGCTGCCTGGTGCCTGGTCCAAGAGAGTTTAAGTCAGGTTCAACATCTACTTTGTGCCCCTGATGAGCCTCCATCCTGAAACGCTTCTCCCAAAACAGAGTGGTGGCTTGTGCAGTCTGTTACAGAGTGACGTGTATTCCTGCCACTAGAGGGTATCATGTCTCCATCACTTACAGCTCTTCAGGCTTCCTTGCGTGTAAACGTACACTTGGCTTTTTCAGAAGATTTAAAACCGAGGCAAACTCCTCGGGGAAGCCCAAAGTCATTAAGGCTCTTTTGAATATGAGCACCTGACTTCTGCAATTTGCTTTGATGATCTCAGTCTGAGCCTGCTTTTCACAAAGCTGCAAGTGTGAATGAGAACTAATCAATAGATTTTAAAGGGAAAACATATTTCTCAGGATTCATGGGAAAACATAGTTAAAAAAATCAATAAGCAGAGCTGTTAAGTGGACAGCAAACAGGGGAAGGAAAACCTGGCCTGTCATCCCAGGCTGAACATGGAGAACTGATGTAGTATGAAGCATAAGCCAATAATCATGTTTCCATGTACTTGGGTGATAGGATCTCTTAGCAGCCAAAACAAAGGTCCCAAGGCTGAGGAGAAGCCCTGGGTAGAAATATAAACAAAGCAATCTCTGACTGTTAATTCTGAGGAGGGAAGAGCTCATTCTCACTCTACTGAGTAACAACTGTGCCTCTACAACAGTCCCATGATGAAGTCTTTAACAAGAACAGAGGGTACCACAGCCTCAACCAAAGAGAAGGGCTGTACCATGGCAAATCTGGGGTTCTTCAGGTGACAATTGCATTTTTCTGCTTCCAGCTAATGAGAAAACAGAGCATTAACAGAAGAGTTACTTCTGAACTGTTAGAAGGATCTGTGCAATTTATTGTCCTACTCTCTAGTATTTGGGAACAAGCTGTATCTTTGTCTGTCTTATAATAGTACCTTGCTTTGTGGTAGTTTGAGTATCTTGTCGTCCTACATACTGGATAAACCCAGTGGAGAAAACTTGCAGGTTGACTTAGAAAAAGGGAAAAGATACTAAGTTCTCTGTCCAATCCTTCTCTGTTTTATGATCACTTACAGAGAGATGAGATAATAAAAAATGCTTAAATCTGTAGTTGCTGCATCTGAATAAGGAGAAGTGTTCCTTTAAACAGCAGGAGACACAGACTCTGGTTAAAAGTAATAGTGCTACCTTGTCTTTGAACGGATCAAGATACATACTGACACACTGTCAAGCACTACTTTTAGGTAACCAGAATGTCTGTCTTTGGACCATAGTGCTGGAACCCCCTCCCATGCTGTCTGCCTCCTGCTCAGAGCACAGAGGCTTCCTGGCTCTGCAGTGCTGGGGACCCAGGGCATTTAGATGGCACCTGATGGGTAACGTAAAAACACCGGCCCTGAGTTCCAGATTTGCCACAGTTCAGTCTTTATTGCAAAGACATCAAGTAGTCTCAGAAGTATTTGCTCTGCTAATCTGGACTACATTTAATGGCTATCGGATAACCTCGACATGGTGATTGTTAAGGAGCTTTTGTCTCCAGCCAGGGGAAATGCAGATGGCCTAGCAGCGAGATTGCCTTTCTTGAGGGGGCAGTGACTGAGCAAAGCAGGAACACAGGAGTTCTGTGTTCAGAAGAGCAGTGTATGGGTCAGGGCTGCAAGGCATCCACCACCCAACTCTTCCTCCTCTGTCCCACATGCAGTGGGCCTGGACTGGTAGAACAAACTCCTGAGAAGAAGCCAAGTTGCTGGGGACTGCATCTGTGGCTTGCTATAAACCCTAAACCATGAAAACTCGTAGTAGTGTTGGGAAGGAGGCTAATAGGATTAGTTATATCAAGTGTGCACCCGTAACCATAATGCAGTCTCTGCTGCTGCTCTTGCACAAGGAAATAGAGCCAAAACCCTTGTGAACTAGTTTGACTCTCTGGGTAAATATATTTTACTGTGAAGTTTCTTGCGGGGCTGGGGCAATTAGGGGTTGTAAGAGAGAAACAGAGAAGATGGATGAGCAGGACTAGAAATGCCAGACCAGAGAAACTGACCTCTGGAAAAAAATTACTAGACTCAAATTAGGTAAGATGTGCTCTTTGTCTACATATTTAAATATGACAAATACCTGGCCCAGTTTCTGTTTACTAGAATAACCAAGATGTCTTTCCAGTTTCTAACCCAACAGAATAGTATGCCTAGTTGGTTTTGTGGGGCTTTTTGGCAATTAATTCCTTAAAAACAAACTTAAAAGAAATAAAAGCAGTCTCTCCTACTTTTCTTTTTGTACAATTAATTATTGAAAGCATTGCATTGCGTATTTTCCCACAAACACCTGTATAGAGTCAAAATAGAGGAATTCTGTGTATAAACCTCCCCACAGATTCCAATAGAATGAATTAGATGCTCAGTACCAAGAAGGTTATTGTGATCATAAAACATGTAAAATCCATTTAAATAAAATCACTCATGGAGGTTTAAAAAAAGGTTTTTAAAGGATTATACTGACAATAAAGTACATAAAGAGACAAGTTCATATATTCTGCCAAAAACACAGAGGCTTGTCATGAAACTACATTGCAATGGAAGTGGGAATTACATAGATTATGTGTGAGACTAAAAAAGGCCTGGAAGTTAGTGCAACTACTACCAGTTCTTATTATACTGTGTGATACTCAAACCACAGTGAGAACATTTTGAGTTCCTGGAGGGTAAAGTGGCCTTAAATGCAAGTAGCATGGATATGAAACAGCATAGGTTTATAGCATATGTTAGCAGATATGGAAATTTGCAGTTTAAATCAAAGCCATTTGTGGTTCACAGTCTGTTAGCATGTCTTGAGGTTGCCTTATGCTCCTGAAGCTACACTTACTCTGCCCTATCTAGGATTTTACCTCCTGTGGGTTACCGCATATTAGTTCTTCTGACTAGATGGATTCATATGGAAGACAGAATTAAGTGTTGGTTGACTAATGGATTTCAATATAACAGCCAGACAAGAAATTTATCCCCTTGTGCATTTTTAAGAGTCCACTGAACCTGAGGAGGTCAACTGGATATAAAGAAGGGTATGTTTCCTTTGCCTTTAAAATAAACTCACTTAAATGGATAGCTCCACAAACACTAAACATAGTCTTCTCTAGAAATCAATAGGTTTGTAATTTTAGTGCATTCTTGAAAAGAAATACAAAACACCAAAATTGCTCTGGGTAGCAACTTGCAAACTTCATCATATTTTCCAAACACATTGCTACTTGCAAGAGTTATGACACGACAGTGCTCATTATAGTGCTGTATTATATCACAACTCTTTCCTGTAATCCACAAAATACAACTGAAGTGTGCATTCTGTAAGCTAGAAACAACCAACGAAAGACCCAAAATAAATTTTGTAGTCCAAAAACCCAGAGCACCTAACACTACCCTTGTTTACAGATGTGCCACCTGAGGAGGTCAAACAGACTTTGGCGATGATGGCTTCTTTTTGCTCCTTGCTAAGTTGTGATCCTCTCAGTCTTCTGATCTGTAGTGCTGAACAGCTCCAGCATTTCACTAAATGCACAGGCTTGATACATGTGTGTTCTTAATGCTGAAAAGTAGAGTCCCATCACTTAGGTCTTTTTATGGATGTGTGTGTGGAACATTCACTATGAAGCAAACAGAGCCGTGAAGTGAATCTGTCTTTCACCTCAGAGGGAACTTGTTTCTTCCTCAGGAAGCATCTTGGAGGGTTATTTTCTTTCCCTTTTTGTGGAGGAACATATGGTCTGTAAGTTCCTACACTCTCTCCACTAACCATGGTAGCATGAGTACCTCAGGCACTGGCTGCCTTGTCCAGATCTGAACATGTTGTTGTCTGTGTGAATTTGTACCTTGTACTCGGGCTTTCCAGTCCATAAGTGCAATTACCACTTCTGTAGCCATACTTACATTTGCTCTGAGATAGCTGAAAATCCTACTGTTCTGGTTACTGCTATGATTCCTAAGCTCTTATGTGTCAGGGTATCAGGTCTTATTCAGTTCATATAGAACCAAGTAATGCTGCAGCTGCACTGCTGTCTATATTAGAGCTTATTAACTTTAGAGAAGCTTGGATATATCTAAGGAGTTATGTCTGCACCTCTGAATTGCACTGTGGCCATAGTTTTCTGTGTTGTACTTTAGTTTCCCAGTTTATTTCACTGTCACTTAGGCCCTTGTGTGTACTTTAATTTGCATGCTAAAATATGTGTATGCATTCTTACTCTTTCTCTGGATATCACAAATGCAAATAGAAGTGTTTGCTCCCAAGAGTTTGCACAAATGTACAATCACAGCTGTTGACACCTCTACACTAAATATATACTTAGTGCACACATACTTTTTCATTCACAGAAATGTTCTGAAATATCTAAGAACCTTAGGATTAATCATGCCCTGAATTTTCTGTTTCTTTCCATTAATTACAAATTTGTCTACAATAGATTAATCTAAATGTGCACTTATACAGGGACAGGAAAATCCCACCAGTGGAATTTGTGCATTAAAAGAGAAAAATGTTACAAACTGGGCCCCTTATAGAAAATAATCCTCCCCATCCACACTTTCAATTTCCTCAGTTTACAGCATTGAAACTGGTTAACATTAAGTTACATTAACCTGTGTTTCTAAAGATAAAGTCTTTCTTGCAGCTGAAAGCAGGAGAATAAAAATATCCCCCCACATGTATTTTTATGAAGGCTGAATGTGTCAGTCACCTATAGGTCCAGATCTACAGGACACATTAAGGGGAAAAAAGCCAACGTACTTTAGACAGTGTTGAAAACCCCACCTTTACACTACAAATTAACATTAGAAGGCTAAAGAAGATGTGAAGTAAAAGTAAAACTTAATACAAAAGGATTTTTTCCAGTGGCAGGGAAAGCCTGTCACTGAAGAAAATTTTCCACTTATTAGTTATAGTTCTAATGAGGATTCTTAGCACCTTTTCACAATTCTTTGTTAAACCAAAAGGAGTAGTTGTTAACGTATTTTCTTTGTGTTTCCCTGTAAAGTCTGCTTTCCCAAGTTCCTAAGATGGGTCCTCTAACAGTAAAAGGAAACAAAGCTTAATGGCATTGTTTTCCTTTGAGCCTTCATCTTGTTGAATTTGTGGTTAATTTTCTATTTGTCCTGTGATTCTAAAATTCCTTTAACTTCTCCTTTAATTTAACAGTTATTTCTTGAGATTATAATCTGACATACCTAAAAGTGCCCTGCAAAAAACTGTGCTACAAACTGTTGTGGAAAGGAGCCAGAATGGCTATAATAACTCTTCTGTTTATTGTTTTGGCAAATAAATCTGGCAATACAAGAAATTTAATAACATTAAATTTAGAATTACATAAAATTAAAACCTAGTATCCCTGGGGATTATGCAAGACTTGAGACATACAGAGGTGGTGTGGAGAGTACCAGTTTGTGTATAACCCCAGGTCACTTTGTACCTGCCAGTTTGAAAGGGGATTTTTAGCTTTTTAATGCCCCAGGTGGCACCAAACTAGGTCTCCAAACAAACCCATGTAGATGTGATGAAGGCAGCTGAATACAACAAGGGCGTGAATCAGGCATCAAAGATATGCTGTGACAAAAGCCAAAAAATTGCTTCAAGTTTTTATTGTATTGTAGAATCATAGAATGCCAGGTTGGAAGGGATATGAAGGATCACCTGGTCCAACCTTTCTCAGTAGTAGTGTAGTTTAAATGAGGTGGCCCTGTCAAACTGAGTCTTAAAACTGTCCAGTGTAGAGGAATCCACCACTTACCTTGGGAGATTATTCCAATGTTTAACTGTTGTCATGGCAAAAAAATTTCTTCTGGAGTCCAATCAGAATATCCCCACAACTAGTTGTACTCATTACCCCTTGTCTTTTCCATGTGACTCCTTGTAAAAAAGGAGTCTCCACCTTCTTGGCAGCCACCCGTTATGTACTGGAACACGGTAGTAAGGTCTCCCCTAAGCCTTCTCTTCTCAAGGCTGAACAAACAGTTTTCTCAGCCTCTCCTCATACAGCAGGTCCTCCAGTCCTCTGATCATCCTGTGGCCCTTCTCTGGACCCCCTCCAGCCTGTCCCTATCCTTTCTGTAGAGCAGGGACCAGAACTGAACACAACACTCCAGGTGTGGTCAGACAAGCACCAAGTAGAGCAGGATGATGACATCATTATCTCTGCTGGTGATGTCTTTGTTGATGCAGCCCAGCACTCTGTTGGCTTTCTTTGCCACTGCAGCACACTGGTCACTCATGTTGAGTTTGTTACCCACCAAGACCCCCAGGGCCTTTCCACAGGGCTGCTCTCCAGCCAGGTGTATCTTAGTTTGGATCTGCCTGCTAAGGGTACTAAATTAAAGATCTCCAACTCCTGTCCATAGCCACACTCTTATGGCTGTCGGGGGTGTTTGCAACAAGGATGACTTCCCAGCAGGATGTAGAAATAAAAGTGGACAGGCTTTGAGTAACCACACACACCTATCCCCTGCAAAATGTCAGGGAGGCAGTAGGGAGGATGAGAGCACTCAGTCTCTCAGAGTCTCTCCTTTCAAGTAGAAGTGTAGATGGCTGCTACCATGCTGCCCCCCTTGGTTTATGTTAATGAAGAGGTGCACAAGCACAGTAAAGGCACACCTACTCTTATTGAGGAATAAGAGAATAAGCAAAGCAGATATTTTTTACCTAATCTTAAAAACTGATGTACCTACCTTCTCCCTTATACTCAGATTTGCAGAGGTACCAAGGTTTCTCAAGGTCCCCAATTGCAATGCCAGAGCATCCCCACTGCTTTCTATCATAGAAGTTTAGGGAGCAGTTAATATCCAGTCAGGGCTCTCTATGACATTTTAGCCAGTATAGGTGCAGCATTCAGGAGGAGGTGCTGCAAGCTAAGCAAGAACTCATGTAGTTCAAAAGTCCTTAAAGCAGCACTGTGTTGCCCTGATGCACAGCCTAACACAGAACAAGTGACTGGGAGCAGAGCAAGACTAGACTCCAAGTGCAGGGTAACAGCAGACTCAAGCTTCACTGGCCCCTAACATTTTCCTGAGCATCACCCAAAAGGCTTCATAGCACAAGCAGAACTCCACCATGCTATGGTATGTGGGAAAAGATGTATATTTATTAAATATATTTTCTCAGACCTTCTTTTGAAATTTGGTTCTGCATCTCTTGCTCCCTTCCTTGAGGAAACTACATCCAGTTCAGCCCTTTTCAATAATTAATTCAATTAAGGGACTGCAAGTACTGTGCAAACAGCAGGAGGTCTGTCACGGATGGCAAGAGCCCCTTAACCTCCTCTAACCAGTTCTGCAACTGTGGAATTTCCAGCTGTTAATGAAAATTCAACCTTTGTTCAATTCCTTGCAAAGCATCAGGACCAAAACAATTTTCAAATTCACCCATGATCCCATCTGTGTGTATTTGTGCACTGTGTTCCTCTGGAGGTGCAAAACCAAAACCTTATTTGTTGTGGCAATTGAGATTTGCTCCTCTCTCAGTAAAGAGTTTAGCATTATCAGAGCTATACAGGTAGTTTATATCTATTGCTGTCTTCCTGCCCAGAAGAGTGTAATTTCTGTACCCACACTATCATGAGTGTCACCAGTAACCATGGCATAGGAACAGTATCAAACATTAGGTGACCAGTCCAGCCATCCCTATAATCTTTGTCTTGTAGTGCCTTGCAGTGGGCAGCTCATTTGCAAGAAGCCATTCATTGAATGTTGATGACCAAAGGGAGAGTTCTTTCCTTGTCCTTCTCTTGAAGGACAGATTATAGTCTAAATTATGAGTCTTTGCTTCTCCTTCCAGAAACTCCTGGATATATTTTTCTTTCTCCCATTTCTTTCTGATGTACCAGTAGATTATACTCTTCATTATGTAAATGTCCAATCCCTTTGTTAACCTTGCTAAACGCTTGACTTCAATGCTATTTTGTGACTAATAGTACTGATACCACATGTAGGCTGCAGTGATGGCAATGCAGGATATGTATTTGCATCAGTGTCAAGTGAGTTCTCCTTCCCCTACCACCCTGAGGTAAGCATTACCTAGGTACAGAATTCTTCCATCTGTCAACACACTCTATTCCTTTTAAGTGACAAAACCCCTTGATGCTGTATTATATCATTGCTAGTAATGGGAATGAAGGACATTTTGAAATCCAGAGTGTTTTCTAGTTTTTTGCTTCCCTTCTTCAGAGTTGAGCAATACCAACATGCACTCTGCAATAGATTATATTCACTTCCTGAGGTGTCATTTTGATATACTTAGATCTGTTGGGTTTGATAATATTCAAAATTTATTCCAGCTCAAAAAAAGTACAATTTGCTCTCTATTACTTGCCATACAGTATAATAAATAATAATAAAATTTCTTTTGCCCATTGTCTTTTGGAAAGCTGAATAAAGACACCAAGATAAGAGATCTAGAAAGTTATAGAGATCTTCAGTTACTCTTTTTGTGTTGGGTGTGAAAGACTGAAAAATAATACTAGGTGTGAAGAGTGAGCTGGATATGGTGCTGAAAACTGAGTTCCAGGTGAATGCTTTCCCCTGCAGAGCACTTCTTCCTTTATGGGACCCAGCAGTGTTATTGCAGCCTCATTTGTGCTGCTTTTGTTACATCTGTGTCAGTATTTCCATTGGAAAGCCACATTTTCAGTGGTTTAGAAGCTGGTTATAAAAGGCCTCAACAGGCAAAAATCTTGGCAACCCCGGTCTCGATATGAGAGAAAACTGTTGAGTTTTAAGAGGGTTTATTGTCCTCTGAGTTGTAACTGAAATTACTTCCTGGGCTTTCCTTAAAGGAGAGTTTTCAGACTATCTGTGTCCTCTGAGGCCTAAGGAAGCCTCTTGTTGCTGAACAAGGATAGCACCTGTTGCCCAATGGGGAACTCCATGGATGAGTCTCTGGGGTCACTTTTGCTCAGACCTCCCAGCTCTCATGTAGTCCTGCCAATTCTTAACCAAGAAGGAGAGAGCAGACAAAATTGAGGCCTAGTTCAGCACTCTTTCACCAGCCCCACCCCAATATATTCCTCGTGCCAAATTTAGATATATCATATCCTGACCCACTTCTTGCCCTCAGTGGAGGCCATAAACCAGGGCAAAGTCTTTTCCTTTTTTCAGCTCAAAATTTAATTTCATACTCTGGACCTTCTTATTCGTACCACGGCCATTTTACCCCTCTCTGAACACATAAAGAAGAAACTAAGAATACATAAATGGTATTGACACCTGCTTGAAGGGCCCTTTCAACTGTTCAAATTATCTAAAGGGAACACAACACAATAAGAGAGGCAGCAGTGTGTTAGTACTAAAAAGAACAGAAATAAAATTCTCTTAGACTGAGAAGGGAGTCTAAATTATTTCCTTCATCCTTACTCCATCAATCCTGACTGGGTCTATTTGTAGTGGTTAGATGCCTCTTGCCTGCTACCCGTGGGCTATCCAATGAGGAAACAACTTCTGATCTCTAGTCTTGGAGTGACTGCACATATTACACACCATGTCATGCTGGCACTAGATCTGGGACAGCTTTGCAGACATACTCCTGCTGCAAGCAGAAAAAGTTACTTGGTATTTGCCCGTGATGTGATTTTGGTCAAGGGAATTGCAGTTGTGGGTGGTTTGCAGTGAACCATCACCTCATTGTACAGCACTGACCCTGCAAACAGGGTTGAAAGACCCAGCTGAGACTTATGTTTCCAGGTGGTGTGCAAACAGGACACTTCAGTTTACTTTCATTTCTTACAAACACAATTTTGGATGTCTTGAGAAATCATTTAAAAAGCAAAGGACTGGGAGAGCTTCCCCAACTCCTATGTGGCCACACCTTATTATGAAGAAAATAAAACACCCCTCACCCCATCTTTTAATGTGTACATAGCCTGTATCTCTGCTGAAAATTAAGGGGGCATCAATCTTTTTCCTGTTAATGGAAGAAGAGACTGGTTGGTCTTACATTAAGTGATTCTCTTGGCCTTTTGCATTCACTCTCCTGTATTAAAAACCAGCAGCCTTTCAGGCTTTTCCATGTCTAATCACATTCCTGTTCCTCTGCTTCTCCAGGAAGGCTACACCTTTCTTGAACTGTAGCACTGAAATGAGACACAGTGCACCTGCTGGGACCTTGGCAGCACAGGTATCCTGAAATAGTGTCTTAACCATGAAGGACCTCAGGATATATAATAGAGGGGGATTTACCTTTGCGTAGTGCTGTTACAGCTTCGCGTTGTTGGTGTTTTGTCACTCACAGTGATCCCCTTTTTTGTAGCACTTCTACCTGGCAAATAGTTCTTGCTTTATATGTATTTGATTGTTCCTTCTTAATTATATCACTTTGTGCTTGGCTTTACTAAGCATTTTTTTTTTTTGTTTATTTTGGACCAGTTTCCCCATTTCTCAAGATCTTTTGGACTCTGATCAGGTCCTCCAAAGTACTTGGAACTTCTTTATTCTCTATGTGATATTCAATTCTTTATGAATCCTGTTAAGCAGGATTAGAGTCAGTTAATACTTCGTGCAAATAATTATTTTTTCAATTCTTAGTCCAAACAAATAAAGTATTTAGCCTTGAACCTAAGTGATTTTTTTTTTTCTTAGAGAAAGAAAGAAAAAAATAATCCATTATGAGTCAAAGGAAATATTTTTGTTTTCATTGCAGACAATTCTAACAAGGTCAATACTGGAAATTAAAAGCATCATTAGGTAACACTGAAAAACAACAAAGTAGTGCCACTCTTTTTACCTAAGCCAATGCTTAAGCCTTTTACCCAAAGTGTCAGAGATTAGCCTTCTCCAACTGAGAAGTTTCAAATCCCCAGCTCCCAGAAGCATGCCCTGGCCTCCACACTCTATACCAGAGATGGACAGTTTTTCAGTCTCCCCTTTGAAGTAACTTTAATTTTTACAATGTCTTTGGGAGGTCACTGGCACAGGGACAGGATCTAAGGTGTTCCACTTTCCAGGTAAGCACCCTAACCACAACAGTGAAAGCACTACCCCACAGTTACTGTTTCTCCTGTCTATTGATTTGCTCATTTCTTATGCAGTAATATCCCCTTCTGAGCAGTAGCCAGCCAGGTTGAGGAACCTCCTTCCATCACCCTAAGCCAGAGCACTCTTAATGTGGAGATGCCCTTGGATGTGAAACAGGAGAAGGCTACAAAGTCCTTCACATCCAAAATGGGTGCTGATAGGTGTTCTTGAAGAGAATAAAGATCCTTACTGTGCTTGAGTTAATGTATCTATCCAAACAGTTTCTTTTTATTAAAATCTTCAGACAAGTTTCACCAAAATCATTGTATCATTTCAGGTCAACCCAAAACTCACTCTTCAATAAGGAACACTGCTGAGATATAGTACATACTACAAGTATCCAGGCTTTGCTGTAATGCCTGGACCATCCTACAAGCTTCTAGCTTGTCAAAGCTAGGGTAGTTCTGTTTGACCCAAGCCATGATGTTAGGGCCTCTCCTGTGCTACCACACACCTAGTCTGGAAGTCAAGGCACACTAACAGTGCAGCTCTGAGCTGTGCTATGCCCAGGGTGATAGAAGCATGATACAAACTTACTGCTCTACCGTCCATCTCTGCACTCAAGTCCAAGAGGTTAGCAGAGGGTGAAGTGAAAAAAGCTTTCTAGACTGTGTTCCTGGCACATCCCTGCCCATGAACTCCTACAAGCACTTGATGCCTGCAGAGAACTTGTGACAGGTAGCAAGAAAAACTACTACAGGCTATTTTCCCTTTCCACAAGCTACACAACTAGCTCGTTTATTTCTATGTTGCCTGTCACTTGCCATGATGAGGCTGAGGCAACAACTGGTGGCAAATAGACTTGTCTAAGGACTTAAGTCCTCTGGAACAACTATCCCTTGCAAGACGAGTTCCTCAATACTTTTGTTATTTCTTAACTCTTCTCCTCTGTCATCTGTCTCCAATCAAGAAGGTCCAAGGCTGACTCCTACCAAAACTGATAGCAGAAGTCTCATCAGCTTTTACTGACAACAGCTGAAAGACAAAATTAGTAGCTCTGGAAAGCCCAGTATGATGTTATTGTGCCACAAGTCTAACAATAAATGTTTTACTGTTTCCTCTTTAGGTAATTTTACTCTGAGCTTCCAGATGTGTCAACCCAAACAGTATGTACTGCTCTGTTCTCAGCTGTCATGTGGAACTGTTTCCACAGTCCAAACCACATTATGATTGGGATGTTTAGAGAACATAATTCAGAGACAGTCATGGCTCGGTTGGACATTCATCAGTAACAAATGTTATACAAAATCTTTGCTGCTAAACTACCTTTTAAATAGTAGAGCTCAAGGAAACCAGTGCAACACTCCAGTGACTGGCTGGGGTGGTGAAGGAAGTGCTGAATCCATCAGCCTGCTGAGCATATATTCTCAATAGAAAAGAAGGCTTTACACGTACTGAGATTGTGGTAATAGAAACCCTGGACCTCTAGGAAAAATCAGTGTCTGTAGGTCCTTGGTCATTGCTATGTTTGGGTGGAGATTACAAGGCATATTTTCAGTTCTTAAGTTTGAAGCATAACTCCTGCAGAATATGTTTTTGAAGATGTTCTGATACCTGAAGTAAATACGTTGTCAGGTGGCAAGACTCTGAAAAGGATTGCAGAAGACTCAGAAGTCATGTAGCCTAGTGTGATGAGATTCATAGCATGCCACTACACAGAACCCATAGCTCGTCAAGTGGCCTTGAACCCCAGGATTTTACCAGGCTAGTACGGTAATGGCAGCCTAAGCAACAGGCTAAAGCATGTCTGGAATTCCATATACATGCCTTTTTTTTTTTTTTTTTTGGTGTGTATAGTGAATTTTTTGACTATACAGACTTGACTTTGAAAGACTATCATTTTCATGCTGCCTTTCCAGAGGCTTAAGACAGGTTTTCCATAGTTAAACCTGGTGCAAAAGAGCAGTCTGTCCTTACCAGTCAGATATCTACAAGCATGAAGTCTTTAATCAATGTTCATAATTATTTGCTTTTGTGAAGCTTCAGGGAGCAGCCCTGAAGTATAAAGTTGTAGTAACAGTGAAAAAAAAGCATTGCAACTGGCACTGCATTCTAATTCAACTTTCTCTGTAGAATTTTACATCTATCTATCTGTAGATTTGACACTGTCCAGCAGTAGAAAAGAAAGCTGATATAGCTGGCCAAATGATGCAGTCTAAAACTGTATATTTCACGCAACATTATTACAGAACTGTTTATGATAAAATTGCACACATGTACATGAAGTATAAAAAAACCTGAGGAAATTTTGAAGCCCACAGCTAAAGCTAGTCTCATCAGGAACAAACAAAGAAAAATAGTTCTTGAGTTTCTAAGTATGAGCATATTTGAAGAAGAATGTGGTGGAGAGAATTTATATTGAGTACTTAAATAAATATTATTATGTTCTTCTATTATTCAGCATTCACATTTCCAGAATATGAACACTGAGACTTCTGCAGTTGTGATGTTGCAGTTGTGATACAGCATTTTGTGCTACAAAGTCTTCAGCCTCCTTGATGTTTTCCAAACTTTGTGTCACTTTTCCTAAAATATTTTAGCCTTTTTTAAAAATTCATGAAACAGCTATCTTTTTACAACTGTCCTGTAAAACTAACTTTCCTGTGTTCCCTTGACCAAATCATAACTCATAAGAACAGGATGATAAAGTTGTGTTAGCAGGACAATGGAGTATTAGTGAAGAAACTTAAAGAGTCCCAGTGTCTAGCAAGGCTGCAACAAATCTTAATCTTCTTGACAAATAAAAACACAGGGCAGTTTGGGAAATGAATGGTTTATTCAGAGGAGTCCTTGCTGCTCTGCCTCTCCACACATCTTTTTCCCATCTCTTCTCATCTCTCACATGTAATAACTCTCATTTCACTTCCTCACTCTCTTCTGCAGAGCAGAGCGAAAGCAATTATGCTCCAGGGAGGTCTTAAGACACTACCACTAACTCCAGTGAGGAACTGCTCAGCAGCTTCCTAGGCTTTGCACTGCACTGCTGACAGCTGATTTTGAAATGTAAAAATGAGGTCTCACTGTGCTGTGTGGCCTGATCTCAGTGGCTGCTACTCAGCCACAAAGCGCACGTGAAGAAGGGCTACCCAGAACCCAGATGGGTCAGCACGGAGTCTTGCTGTGGGTTCTGGTCAGCATGAGCACTGTTAGCAGCAAGAGTAGAAAGGTGGAGGTGGGGAGATGGAGTGAGGAAACATGGAGAGCATGGGGTATCCAGTAGCTGCATGATTTCCTTCAACAATCTTAGATTAAGCATCCTGTCCCAGCAGAGAAAGGGCCTAGGGACTGGACTCATTCTTTTTATAAATACTGATGCTTTTGTAAACATCTTTAGAAACATCTGAGAAAAATCTTGATCTTGTCACACATAAAAAGCAGCCTATTCTTCCCCATTTTTCCTTCATTTTTGTATCTTCTTCTCTTCTGCTCTACCTCTGTATCCTCCACGAGGTTCTTCCCTCCACCCTTTGGATCAAAGCAATTTAAAGCTTATTATTTGATTTTTCTTCTCTGTATAAGTATTAACGCAGGAGCATTTCACTGGCAACATTAATGGGAGGAACATGGACTGTATTTAACTGTGTGCCACTTCCTGAATTGCCACAGCCACAACTCAGCAGTTTTTTAAATAGCCTTCTTAAAGTCTAATTACAATGACTACATTTCATTTTTTCTTAAAAATAAAATATATAAAAATCCAAATAAGCATAACATTTGGCAGACTGGCATGAATGGGAAATTCTCTTGAGTGCTGAGATTTAATCCTAGCTGGTGACTAAGTATCACACAGCCACTTGCTTACTCCTCTATCATCCAAGAAAAACGAGGAGAGAGCAGAACCAAAAAAAATAATAAAACTTGTGGGTTGAGAAAAAAACAGTTTAGTAATTGAAATAAAATAAAATACTATTATTATTAATTTAATTAATTAAATAAATATTATTAAAAATATAATAATAAGAAGAACAACAGTAGTATCTAAAGGAAGATAAGAAAAAAGGAGAGAAATAAAACCTAAGAAAGGCAAGTGATGCACAATGCAATTGCTCAGCACTCTCTGACTGATGCCCAGCTAGTCCCCAAAGCAGCGACTGCTCCTCCTGGTCAACTTCCCCCCCCCCGAGATGATACCCTGGGCATAACATCCTATGGTACGGAATATTGCTCTGGCCAGTTTGGGTCAGTTGCCTGGCTGTGTCTGCTCCCAGCTTCTTGTAGAGAAGAAACTGGGAGGACAGGAGCAGTGTGAGAAAATGAAGTCGTCCTTGTCTTAACACAAAACTTTACCTAGCAAAAACTAAAGAACATCAGTGTGTTAGCAATCTTATTCTCAGCAGAAATTCAAAATCAAGCCTTCTGCTAGCTACTAGGAAGAAAATTAACTCTATCTTAGCTGAAAACAGCACAGTGAGTAATATATATGAGGGGATGTGCCTATAATTGAGGTTTACAGCTGTGTTTTAACACACTTCAGTGAGAAGGCATAGGGAAGAGAAACTATAAGCAACTTGAGGGCAATATCCTAAAAGCCACATGGAAGGAATTTTGACTGGCATGAATGAGAGCTTTCTGTGCTCAGAGTTAGGGCTCTGTAGTCCATTAACACATGACACACTGATAGCACAGTGGCCAATACACAGGTAAAATGCAAGGGGAAAGAGAGGAGCTTTTTTTCTCCCCATATGACTCTTCTCTGGAGTCATTCGCTTTGCGATGTGAAAGTAGAAGAGAAATCCACTACAATAAAGTTTTAATTTAGCCAGAGTTTGCTCTTGATGTGGAACAACATAACTTTGATATTTACACAGGTAGTAAAATCTTCAGAGTCTGTTTTGTAGCCACTGAATTCAAATCCAAATATCCTAGTGAATTTAAGTAGCAAAGTATAGGTCCTTTACTCTTCCAAAGAGCTTTGTTGTACTTTAGGTCTTCTAAATACTTCATATATACTTCTAGTTGCTAAAATAAAGAGCATAATGACAGTTGTTCACAAGTCTGCACTGTTAAGCAAGGTCTGAATTGACTTCTTGACTCAGTAGGGGCAGTAGAATTTCACCAAATGGAAATATTGTAGGTAGACTTTTAACTTAAAATGCTTACACTTTTACTTTACAGTTTAATGCTACACTAATACTGAATTAAAATGGAGTTCCAATGGTAATGTGCAATATCTAAATCAATACCACATGATTAGTGTCATGAAAATGAATAGTAAACGATATAATAGCAATGAGACTCAGAAAACAAGAAGAGATTTTGAAAGGAATAAAGCCTTTGGTGTCCATTAACTCATGCCTGTCTAATGCTAAATTATGATCCAATATCTGGAAAATACTTGGGATAGCTGCACTAATGCCCACAAAATGTATCCTCATTAACACTATTATGATAAATGCTGAAAGAATTCATTATGACTCAGAAGTTCTAATAGATAGTAACCCATAAACTTCATCTCAACAAACTCTGACATTATCACAACCACAGAGAAGACTATTGCTTCCACAAAGATGCAGTTTAAAAGCTCACGTTATCTGTGACCAAACCCTTCAGCAGAGTCAACCAGCGACTGATTTTTCTGCTTGACATGTTTCTACTGGAGCTTTCTACCATAACTTGGAATCAACATCCTGCCTTGTTTTGAGCAACCAACTCTTGGTTGCGCAGCAGGAGTTACACAACATGATTAGTGGTCAGGGCAACCTCTGAGTCTATGTGGTCTCAATGGTGAATAAATGCTTATATGCTCTGGGCAACTAGGGGAGCAAAGAGATGAATATGATTTCAGCCTGCCCAGTCTCATGGTAAACAAAAGTTTTGGTTCATTTGCTAGAGAAGAAAATTGCTCTTGTTCAGATTCTGCTTTCAGATAACAGATACATGGCTTTTTTAAGGGTGCTGCCTACTCAGCTAGGGTTTTCAACATATGTTACACTGTAGCTAATAGCAGAACCTGTACCAATGCTTTCTATACATACAGAATCAGATTTATGTTCTCTGAATGCAAAATAACAGATATTCTATCAAACTAATTACTATTAAAAATATTTCCCTGCAGAATTAACCCCCCGTTTAAGTTAAATGTTCTTTAATATCTAAAACATGAGGACCACTTGCAACTTACCCTGGTAAATGATTAAAAATGTACTCACAAGGGGCTAACAGAAAATATATGGGAATTATATAAATTTAAATTAAATGGTTATAACTTCATGAAGATTACAGATACTCTTTCAAGTTCCTCTGTTACCTTTATTTGAACCAAACCTGCCCTCTGAACTTTAACATACACACCTCTGATTTACAGAGAGAAAGTGGAAGGAAAAATGGGTCAGCAGGGAAGTTTGCTTTGGTTTGATCAGTGACCATCTTGTCCACAGCATGATGATGTTCCTGTGACTGCTTAAGTGAAGCCATTCTGTGATAAACTACCATTGAACCAATTATACTGAGAATTAACACACCTGCATGTGATGGCTTTTGGAGATCTAAAGACTTGAACTGCTTTGTCTGGTCAGCTGCTTTTGACTGATAAACTTGTAGTCCAAAGGGCTGGGTTGTTGTGGTTTAAGCCCAGTAGCCAACAAAGTACCACACAGACTGTTTTTCACTCCCCCTGCAATGGGATGGAGGAGAGAACTGCAAGGGCAGAAATGTAAAAACTTGCTAATTGAGCTAAAGATAGTTTAGTAGACAAAGCAAAAGCCACACACACAAGCACAGCAAAACAGGAACTCATTTAGTACTTTCAAATTATGGTTGGACTTGATGATCTTGAAGGTCTTTTCTAACCTTAATGATTCTGTGATTCTATGAGTCTCATGGGCAGGCAGGTGTTCAGCCATCTCCAGGAAAACAAGGTTTCATCATCTGTTGCTTGGGAAGCCAAACACCACATATACAATCATCCCCTCCATCCCCTCCTTCCTTCTTCTTCAGCTTTCTATGATGAGCTTGACATCTGTGGTATGGAATATCCCTTTGGTCAGTTTGAGTAAACTGACCCAACTGTGTTCCCTCCAAAATCTTGTGCAGCCTTAGTCTCTTCACTGGTGGGGTGGGGTGAGGAGCAGGAATGGCCCTTGGTGCTGTGCAAGCGCTGATCAGAAGTAGCTAAAACATACCTGTGTTATTAACACTGTTTTAATCTCAAACTCAAAATATAGCCCTATACAAGGTACTGTGAAAAAAAATTAACTCTATTCCTGCCAAAAGCAGTACAGTGTTCAGACGTCTGTATGCAATGCACAAGGAACTGTAACTGAGAGTAGGGAATGGGTCCTGTGAGATGCCATGTGTCTATGTCCCAACCCTTGTATGAATCTTGGCATTCACTCAAAACTCATATCATCAAAGAATTATAGAACAGTTAGGGGCTGGAAGAGACCTTTCAGGTTCCAGCCCAATGTTTTTCACTGGCTGGAAATGAATGTTTTGTTTTCTGTTGCAAAATTATTTACATAACTACAAAAAATCACAAATATGAAGAAAATGAAACATCAAGTTTTCAGAAGGAAAATAGCCTTATGGCTTTGAGTTTCCTTTTTCTTCTGAGTCATGGAACCACAGAAGTTCTGTGTTTGTTGTTTTTTTCTTTGTTTTATTTTGATTTGATTTGGTTTTATTTGAGTTTGCTCTGGAAAGGAATAAATTTTGCAAAAATACAATGTTCCTTCACGAATGTTCTCTTTTTCCGTTCCTTCCAGTGGACTCTGGCCAGCTGTGAATGATGAAGAACTGTTTCCAGAGCTGCTCAGGAATAATGTCTGCTCATTTCCTAGGGCAAAATCCAGACTTACATCTCTGGGCTGTGATGTCTGAATCAAATTTAAGTGTTTTACAAATAAAAAAAATCTCTTCAGATCTTCATGATGCCAGCAGCAACTGTAAGGAAGGATACATGTCTGTATAGGATGCTTCATGAATCAAGGCCTTCACCTCCATCTGGGTTATAGTTTCATTCATCTGTAGTAGGAATAATATTTATATTGACCTCACAGAGATGTTGCAGGGTTCACTTCATTAGCATTTGCCAATTGTCAGGTCCTGGGAAGCAAACTGGGATGGAATTATAAAGAATTTATTTTTAGTATTCAAATTCATCTTTTAACCTGCCAAAAGAGATGCACTTTGCCTTTCCCTGTACCCTCCAGGCTGCTGAACTCCGGTGAATCATGAGGAGAAATTAGTTCCAGATTTTGCCTGCAGACATGGTAAGAATTGCACCAGACCTCACAGAAATAACAGGATGGTCTCAAGATTTGATGGAGTTCTTTTGCTTCTGAAGACTGTGTTAAACAACTTCACATCTGATTCTGAAACTTTTTTTTAAAAAAATGTGCTGTTTGGAATATCTGCAAATGGAATTGACAGCTGTTTAGCCTATTAAAATTTTACTTTGTTTTCAGAATTCTGCTGATATTTCTATAATTTTCCCATGTTTGTAAAAATCATTTTTGAAAGTATAATCACAGAGTTTTCAAGTGAAAGAAGTAAATCTAAATAACTACCATTTAAAAATCACAAACACTAGTTAGAATAAACAAGAAAAAAATCAAAAAACTTGATGAAAGAAAGACCAACTATGCTCTGAAAAACCAAAACTAAAGCAAAAAAGGAGAAAGACCTAAGGCTTTAGACTATCTGGAGGGGGAAAATGCATAAAGAAGAAGTAAGGGGAGATTATTTATTTAAGCTGAAGTTCTTTTTTTTAAATTATATTTTTAAAATGTTTCATTTTAATTATAAACATGAATGGTTCAGTGACCTGGCTTTCAGATCTCAACAATTACAGTTCAACACTATGCAAAAGCTGTTCCTTCCACTCTTTTTCTCTGATGCTTTACCACTGCTACTGCCATGTTTCAACTCTGCCTGTGTTACCAAAAATGGGAATGTTAGGAGAAAAATGCCTGCAAAGACTAATATTTCCTTTGCTGCATCATGCAAGCCTGCTATGAAAAATGCCAAGTTCCCTGTCACTTTGCTGGCCACACTGCAGAAAGCTGCTCTGTGTAGAAATTCTGTGGACTTCATTGCTTCAAGATGTCGGTCCTGCTATCTCAGGAAGGTCTGTGCTGCAGGTTGCCAGGAGAATATAATCTGAAGTTGTGTCACTCTGTTCTTACCTATTTCATGTGCTCTTTGCCTGAGCACCTCCTGGTCTTTGCCAGAGACATTTGAATGGGCTGGATGATCTGACCCAATCCCCTCAGGACTGCATGGTATCAGAAGTGGAGACTGTGGTAGGGATGAATGAAGTTCAGACTTGGGACATGACCATCATACTAGCAGGATTTGCATTCAGCAATGCAAATTAGTGCCTCTGTGTGGTATTGTGCTGCACCAGGCAGACACAGGACCTTGCTCAGAGCTACCTTGACAACTTTGAGTAGAGATCTTCACAGTATGGGAGCTGCCCATGGCTCCATCCAAGCCCTGTTATGCAGCTGATGTGACATTCAAGTGTAGAGTTCTCATGGAACATAACAAATCAGGCATTTCAGGTACAAAGACTTAATGGAGACATGGTTCACAGAAGTGAATCATCTCCTTTCCACTGCTAAAATGTTGCTAATCAAATGTGATGACAGTTTCAGTGTTAATACTGTGTGTGCTATCTCTGTGATCAGCAGAATGTTTCTTTTCAATAACAGTGTTTATTCCTTCAATTGCCTGTCCTAGTCATTCAAGACCAAACAAAAGATCATTTGTGTAACACAGAGCTGGGGTTAATCCTACAAAGGGCTAAGCATTCTTGCATCAGTGGACCTAATCACATGCTTGACTTTAAGCATGTCAATAGCCCCGGTGAAATTGGCAAGACTAATTATGTCCCCAGAGTTAAGCATGTGCTTAAGTGCACTTTTGGATCAGAGCCAGCATGTTCAGGACCTTGCAAGGCTCATATTACAGTGACCTAATTTTTTGTTTGGAAGAATTTACACTCAAAGAAACCAAAACAACAACAACCAACAACCTTCGTATCTTTCTGTTAAGTATTATCAAATTGGATCCTGGCCAAAATTTTACCATTCCCACCAGCTCATGCAGCTGTTCTCTTAGAAAAAGGGTGTAATTCCAACCCCTGGATAAAAGTGTACATTTCAGTGCATTTGCCTCCAGAAGTTGTTTGCCATTTTTCATTGTAAAAGCAACTTTTCCTGGTTAGTGGTGGTTTCACCTTGTCTCCAGTGAAAACTGCCTCAATTTCCTATGGAATGTTTACAGGCAGGAAGAAGAAACAGCTTTATTTTATTACAAACCCAAAGTATAGTTCCCATATCACCAAGCCTGAGAAGGATGCCTTGCAACCCCCTCGGGCTGAGCTGTGGCTGGGAGAACACAGGGGACAAGCTTTCAAGTACTGCAAGACTTACACCAAGACCTCAACAAGCTTTGAAAGAGGGACTCCAAGAAGCAACTTGTGTCTCCAAGGAAGGGAGCATGGTGAGGTGCTATGAAATAAAGTGCCACAGATGCACCTTCATGCACCCTGCCTGCAGAAAGGCAACTTACTGAAATACCACTAAGTCCTCTCACAAGTTCAGTGACAGGTGTTCCTCTGGTTCAGGGCTGCTCCTTCCCTGGGACTGTTCCCATGTTCTGCAGCACAACACGACCGACCCACTGGACTTCTTGTGTCCAGTGACAATGTAGGTGAAAGGTCAGCCTTATGGATCTGCAAAGAGCTGTATTAGCAGACACAGACCATTTTGCAGCAAAAAATACAGTAATCTGAAGTGAATACAATTTAAATGAGATTGAGGCCCATTGACTGCTCTTGTATGATCTTCACTACAATACCCCAACACATTTCTCTCCAGCTATGCCCTTTATGCCTGAACAAACTTCCTAATATGCCACTGTTTAGGTGTGTATGGCCACAGCAAAGAGCAGAAGTAGCATCTACTACCGTTCACATGAGCCAGAGTACAGGTCTATTTCCAATAATCCACACACTGCAACACAGCACTGGGGAACCATGATTCCTCACTGCACAGCTTGCCATCTCCTTCAGAATTAATCCAATCTTTGATTACTGCTTTGCTGACTTTTTTTCTTTCACTTGTGTACTCAGTTTTTCCCACTGAACAACAATGTTTTGGTTTGGTTCTTTTTTTCCCTCAGATTACTTCAATTCTTAGCTTTTCTTCTACTACTGGATGCTGCCTGGTCCTGTTCCCTTCCACCTCTGGAAGTGAATATATTCCAGCAATCAATTTCTGCACAAATGAAATAAAATAACTGCTCTTGTGGAGAGAAAATGGGAGGGGGCAGGGAAGCAGGAAAGAAGTCAGCCCGTTAGCTTGGAGCTCTGTAGCCTCCAGTGCTTTTCTAGCAATGCCCTCCCAACTTGCCAGAACCTGTCAGTCTGGCCTTCCTATTATCACTTCCACTTTGAATTTCTGCTGGAATGTACTCGTTTGTTGAATTCCCATTTGCTGTTTGGTGAGGTTAATGAGGAGCAGCTGCAATACCTGTCCTAACTCCTTCATATCTCCTCCCCACTCCTCCCCCCTCTTTTGAAACCAGTCACAGATGTACAGCTGCTCTGGCTTGGAGACCCTACACAGAGCTTCCAAGCAATGTTTGTTCAACAGATCTTCAAATAGCATTAAAATCCCCAGGTTTAGCTCTGGAAACACTCAACTCAGCAGCTGAGTTTTCAGTTCAGTCACCTATCAACTGCACTGACTTTTAAGCCCCCATCTTCCTCTACACTCTCAGTAATAAGTGGTCTCGCTTTCTACATCTGCCTTTGCTAAATCACACGAGAGTGCATGAGGTGACATTTTCTGCTTCCTAAGAGGCCAGAAGACTATCTTGTCATATGTTCAGTCCTGCTTTTAATGCTTGCCAGTTTCAGGTTCAAATGATTTCAGAATCCACCCATCACATTGGTGCGGGAGAAATGAGGTCACTTTCCTGGAATGATAGTCATGGCTGATTCACTCAATAAAAAAATAATTATCTGTAAGCACAGAAAACTGTGTAATGGAGTGGGACAGTGTGAGTGCCTCCCTCTGTTTGCTAGATATTCCTAATTTTAAATATCAGTTAGTATATTTTTACCCCAGGAAATCTCTTTTGCTCATTTATTGCTTGTATGTGAGAAGACTAGAAGGAAAATCTGAGGCTCGTATTTTATATGACTGTATTCAGTGTTTTATTGTGTAGCTATATTGAAGCATAGGACCTCTCCAGTCCCATGCAAACGGGTCTAATTATTTATACATGGAGCACAAATTCGAGTAGTATGGAAAAAAATAGACTTTGACAGTGTAAAATGGTACAGAAGGTTGAGTGTAAACGGCAAAGAAGTAAGGTAGTGAAGGCAAAATTGCTGTAAAACAGCACTAGCTGAGCTATTTATTTTGACAAATGCACACTGGCAAATGTTTTATTTTGCCACTAAAAAAAAAAAAAAAAGCTTAAAAAAAAAAAAAAAAGCTTAAAAAAAAAAAAAAAAGCTTAAAAAAAAAAAAAAAAGCTTAAAAAAAAAAAAAAAAGCTTAAAAAAAAAAAAAAAAGCTTAAAAAAAAAAAAAAAAGCTTAAAAAAAAAAAAAAAAGCTTAAAAAAAAAAAAAAAAGCTTAAAAAAAAAAAAAAAAGCTTAAAAAAAAAAAAAAAAGCTTAAAAAAAAAAAAAAAAGCTTAAAAAAAAAAAAAAAAGCTTAAAAAAAAAAAAAAAAGCTTAAAAAAAAAAAAAAAAGCTTAAAAAAAAAAAAAAAAGCTTAAAAAAAAAAAAAAAAGCTTAAAAAAAAAAAAAAAAAAAGGCTTAAAAAATAAAAGCCTAAAAATATTTCTACAGTCTGTAAAGCTGTTTATGAAGTTGCACAGGCTTTCTAGGCATTCTAACATTGCTAGTGCTGTTTCCTGCAAACTCTGAGGCTTTGATGGATGCTCTGTCCTATTCAGCAGTAGAAAGGTGCACAATAATCTGTTTTTTTTTTTAAAGGACCAGGAATCTGAAAGCATGCTTTGTTGCAATGAAGACTTTCTTCTAAGATTAAACATGATCCCCCCTCTGCATGCATCAATGACTGTTCTTGTGCTAAGCAAGGTGAAACACTTGCAGTTCCTGGACAGCAGGTCCACACAGCATTTGAATTCCATGAGATACCTGAAACATTCAGAGTGTATTAAAAAAAAAGATGGGAGTCACCGTGAGAAATGTCTGTTTCCTTCCCACTGGAGGAGTTTGACACAGTTCTGAGAAAGTAGGACTTAATAACAGTGCAACATTTTTGCAGTCACTGTGAGATGGACTCACTTTTTCTTGAGAAATTGTGTAGTCTGGAAAACTATCAATGCAATGAGAAACAATATATCTTCTGTTCAGAAAATTATGGTTTTTGGTACAGCAGAACTGCTGTATCATAAGGATATTTTAAGAGCAGAAAGGTTCTTTCAAACCAGAATTATTGTGAGGAATATCAA
>NW_009954542.1:321255-344253 GCF_000747805.2 Chaetura pelagica
CTAAACCAAAGTATATCCCATGAGAAGACATCCTTTCTTCCTTTTCTTTATCCATTAGATATAGCCTAGATACTTTTGCTACTATAGTATCTGAGTGCTTTACACTTTTTGATTTCTTCTCCAAGCACCTCTGCACAGTGTGTCAACTTTCAAAATGTTGAACTAAAATAGAGAGATTGTGGTTTCTACCATGGTCAACACTGCAGGATTTTCTAGGCAGGTTTATTGACTCTTGCAAAAGGAAGCCATGATAACTCTATGTCCCTTAGGCTTTCTAGAAAATATATCTGAAAGTCTTTCAGTGCTATGATGTGGGATCATGTCATTTCAAAGCAAATTCACTTGGGTGGGAAGCCATCTAAATTAGCATATAAGACAAAAGCCCTGGCAAAGGGTAAGCTGCAAGTCATATCCAAGCACAGTTGACATGAATGATGAAGATCCATTCATGCACAGCCCTGAGCCTTCTCAAGAAGAAAAGGTACAAATGTGCAGCTTCTCTGGCTCGAAGCTTGTCACCGTTTGACTCAGGTCCGACAACAACGCTCTCGATCCCCTCCCCCTCCCACCCAGGTAGAGAAGGAGAGAGAAAAAGAGAGAGACTTGGCTGGATTGAAAACTAAACTGCACAGCTTTAATTAAAACACTAATGAATCATACAAGAAAATATATACAATTATATACAGATATATTCAGGTATGGGCAAAAGCCTCTCACCTCCACCCACCCCCAGCAACTCCCACAGCACTTCCCTGAACTGGGAAGAGTCCCGAGGAATCCCGGAGCTGCTGCTGGAGAAAGCACAGAGTTATGGGGGTCACAAGGGATCAAGCCTAAGGGTCGACGGTGATGGATGAACAGAGTCCTCCCCGGACGCCGGCCATGGACGGAAGAGAAGGGAAGAAGAAGAAGGAAGGAAGTTGTCTTCTGTGATCTCTGACCTTCCTCTGAGCTTACGTAGATATATGGAATGGAATATCTCTGGCCAATTTTGCTGTCTGTCTAACTCAGCCTCCTACGGGGGGGTCACAGATCTCCCCACAGTGTCTGAGCTGGCAGAGCGAAGGTGCGACCTTGAAGCCTCAGCAGTTAGAAAAACATTCCTCTGTCTTACCAGCCTAGCAGAACACACTGTTGCTAGTTACAAGAAAGCTTACTGAAGGAAAAAAAAAATCAGTAAAAAGAAAAATTGGCTTCATCCTGGCTCAAACCAGGACAAAGCCTTTTTACAGAGTCTTCTCATTCTAACCTGGTGATGGGCTCTGATCTGTCACCTTTCAAAGCATTTCTGAACTGCTTTGATACATGCAAATACCATCCTTTATGTTGAGATATAAACTGGAAATATTTTAGTGGGGTAAGTGGGTCAGGACTATCCATACTGGATCAGAACTAGTACTATTTATTTTTCTGGTTTAGAAAATGAGTCACCTTTTTCATTGGATGATCAAGTTGAATTGAAAAATTCTGGTTCATGTTAGGGAAATCTGATCTGAATCCAGCCTTTTTCCTCATCAAATCTGAGGCTCAGTGCACAGGAAAATAACTTTTAAAAGTATTTAGCAGCTGGTGAATAAATAAATCAGAACAATCAGGTCTATAAATATAATACATTAGAAAGCTTGGAAAATATAACCTCTTTTTAATTACAGACTCTGAAACATCACCTCTGTGGTTGTGAGAGTGACATTTGACCTTGAGTCCAAAGGAATATGACATCTGCATAAAACATGTTAAAGGCCTATTTTCTTTCTTTATTTTTTTTCCACTTTTACTATGACTAGTAAATCAGATCTGATTTATTCTCAGCCTTGGTTCCCATTCTCTTAATTTTTAACCAAGTTTTCACTACCTCCCCCAGCCTCTACAGAATTCCTCAGAGACATTTAGGATTAGCTTGCAATAAACATATAATATTAAAATTAATATAAATATGTGTGTACACATGTGTGTATACATATAATCTGTCTCATTTTATAATTCTGAATCTTACTTTCATATTTCCTGAGTAAGAACAAGCCATTTGTAGTCACTGCAGTAGCAAAGGAGTGAGAATTGTGCGAGTCAAAGAAAGCTTCAGATACTGTAATTTATTAATGCAGTAGGACTGTCATGAACCACGGTCAGAATATTTCATTTAAGAGTTATTATTGTGTGTCAGGAAAACTTTGGTGATGGGAAAAACATTATGGTTTTATACTCATTTGCTGAGAGGAATTTGGTCTGGTAGTTGCCAAAGAACTTTAAAAAAAAGTATCTTAGGAAACAAATTGTGTATGATTACTAATCTGACAGACAACAGGAGAAATCCAACTCCCATTGATCCTGGGGCATCTATAAATGAACTTTTGCTATTCTAAGTAGTGCTGAACAATAACCATTTGAATTGGCCACTGCGCTGATTACCAGACTAATGTATTACACTGCAACCCTAGTGAACTGTCAGAGTCTCACACCACAACATTGCAACTCGGAAAGCATGCCAGTTGGAGAAAGAGTCAAGATAAAACCAGAATCCTAAGGGCAGAAAACCAGGAAAAATGGTGACATTTGGCCATCAAAGACATGCTTCTGTAACTCAAGAAAAACAACCCAAAGAAATAATTGTATTTTTTTGAAAAATCAAAACAGAACAACCTTTACATTGTAATGGTGAATGCCTGCACTTTGGCTTTTTCTATAGAGCAATCAGGAACACAGGCACACATCTTCACTCAAATAAAAAGATGACTGAAAACTTAAATATGAGGCTGTTGCTACAAGTGGTTGTTCCACTGGTCAGAAGACCAGTGGAATCTAGGGAAGGACGAGAAGGAACTATTACACATTTTCCTAGGCATTCTCAACACTGATATATTGTCTGGTAGTGTTTTCCAAACATCATTAAAAGAGAGAATTTCCTAATGTTCTAACAGAGACCACATCTTTCAGTAGGCAAGGCCTTATCTTAGATTTAAGTTGCATTGCTGTATATTGATTTGTTGACTCTTATCAGGATGTTTTTCTAAGCAATTCAGTCTTGTTTGAATATGTAGGAGTTGCTACTTGCCTCTACTAATCCTAAGATTTCAATCATTATTGACATACAAGATCCAACCACTACCAGACAGAATGAGTTGTGACCATTAATTTTAATGGACACTCTATCCATTGTAACACATACCCACTCCCACACAAACTCCTATTTTCTAACATGGTCTCCTGCCTCAAATTGTGCCCTGAAGGAATCTGTTCTCCTCTCTTAACCACAAAGGGAACCTGCACTCTCTGATTCTAGTGCTTAATTTCATGGTAGTCATGTTGCTTCTTTTTATCCCTAACCAGACTTCCCAAAGCAAGTCCACATGGAGAGTGATGAGGAGGAATCTTTTGTTTCTTTGGCTTATGCAGCACAGAGGGAATATTATCATTTTTGTCTCCAAGGCACCAGCACCTTCCCTGGCCAGAGGAAAGGGAGTGAGAAACTGTGACTCAGATGTACATCTGAGTCACAGTCCTCAAAGCAAACATCAGGGTGGTGCCACTTACACCATGCTCCTCTCTCAGAGCTGCACTTGTACTCATGGGCTTGCTTACTCTCTGTCTGCACGAGTTGGTTCCCATGAGAGTCTGAGGTATCTGCCCTTGTGTACCTTTATAATATGGACCACATTCTGTAAGCCATGGAATAAATGTATCATCATTTCTGGTTTTCAGGGGTGAAAGGAAGAAAGAAAAGAAATGAGAGAAAGAGAGAGAGAGAGAGAGAGAGAAAGAGACGGAGAGAGAGAAAGAGAGAAGGAAAGAAAGAGAGAAGGAAAGAAAGAGAGAAGGAAAGAAAGAGAGAAGGAAAGAAAGAGAGAAGGAAAGAAAGAGAGAAGGAAAGAAAGAGAGAAGGAAAGAAAGAGAGAAGGAAAGAAAGAGAGAAGGAAAGAAGAAAGAAAGAAAGAAAGAAAGAAAGAAAGAAAGAAAGAAAGAAAGAAAGAAAGAAAGAAAGAAAGAAAGAAAGAAAGAAAGAAAGAAAGAAAGAAAGAAAGAAAGAAAGAAAGAAAGAAAGAAAGAAAGAAAGAAAGAAAGAAAGAAAGAAAGAAAGAAAGAAAGAAAGAAAGAAAGAAAGAAAGAAAGAAAGAAAGAAAGAAAGAAAGAAAGAAAGAAAGAAAGAAAGAAAGAAAGAAAGAAAGAAAGAAAGAAAGAAAGAAAGAAAGAAAGAAAGAAAGAAAGAAAGAAAGAAAGAAAGAAAGAAAGAAAGAAAGAAAGAAAGAAAGAAAGAAAGAAAGAAAGAAAGAAAGAAAGAAAGAAAGAAAGAAAGAAAGAAAGAAAGAAAGAAAGAAAGAAAGAAAGAAAGAAATGTACCAAATAAATTCTTCTAAAATATCCTTCTTAAACTCAGCCCTTAAGCTATCCAGACTTCAGGCACTAAACAAACATTTCTGCATGCCAAATAATCCTCTTTCAAATTGGAAAAAGAATGCCACAGAGGAATTTTATTTACAATTGACAGAAAATCCAAGAAGAACACAAAGCTGGAGGTTTCCAAAACTGCTCTTCCCCTTTCTTGTCAGAAGCAGAGAATGACATCATGACAGTCTTAAACACCAAATAAAGACCGAGCAGCTGTTCATGATGTGGACAGTGGTCATCCTCACACTTTCTGTAATGGGATGTACTTCAGCTAACACAGTTATCATAGTAACTAAAGACCAGAACTCTTAGAAATACCCATAAGACATTGTTTTCTTTTCATGTTGAGTAAAGCTGAAAGCCATTTAAAAGCTATAGGCCAGGCATGAAGGAGACTTCTGCCTTAAAAATTGCATTGTTTCTGTAGTATTGTCATGAGCAAAGCTTGGAAGGATTTGGGCTTGGAACAGACACATTAAGGTGAGAATTACATTTAATGCAAGAATTTTTGCCCATTTGTGTTGATCTCAAGGCATTCAGAGCCCCTATGCAAAGGCATTTGCTTCCAACTGCTCTAAAACCAAAGTGGCCCTACAATACCTAAGTGAATTTGGCTTTGTATGAAGATTCAGAAGGATGACAGAAGTAATGATTATTTGAGAGCCTGCTGTATTTCAAAAGAATGGGAGTGGTTCTGAGTTTGTGGTGCTCCTATAGGCAATGGATTTATCTCTGCCTCAGAAGACTTCTGTGTGTGTTCTCAGATCTGAAAAGTAAAAAGGAAACACTTCCATACGAGCATCTTTGGCAGCAATTTTCTCTGTTTCGATTGAAATTTCTTGTAGAAATTTACCTGAATTTTTCTAGTTAGTCAATTGTTACCATATACCCACAGAAAAGTTTTTGTTCTGTCATATTTTGAAATATTGTTGAATCTATATAAACCAAAGAGGAAGTAAATTTGAAATAGAAATTCTGCTAAGATACCAGAGGATATGTATGGTATGTGAAAAAGTGCTTTTGAACTGTAATTCATCAACTGGTTTCATCAACATTTTTGTTTCTTTTGTTGTTGACATTTAAAAGAAAATAAGAGAAGAAAGCTCAAGTTCATTAAAATCATTCTACTGCATCTTCATCTTTAGAATCATTATGCTTGGCTTATAATTTATACAGTGCAACGACATTTATAGTTAGGTCATCCCTGAAGTATTTCAGTATGCATATTCTGAAAAAGAAGTTGCAACAGAATGGATAGATGTTTGGGCCATTTGGAAATGTATTGAAAATGGAGCAACCAACATGCTGGATTTCTACAGTCACATGAAGACAGTTTTTTTAGTACCTGAAAAGTTTTAAGTTGCTTTAGGTGCCTATCATGTGAAATATTTAACCTATTGAAAGCAACAACCCATCAGCCACTTTGGAAGCCTTGCTGGTACCCAGGAGATGCACAGAAATACCAGTGTTGGCTCTGAGTTTGCTGCCTTGTGTAGATGTCACCACCCAGCATGGAGAGGAGAGCTATAGCTCAGTCCTGTGAGCAGCAGTGCAGCACATACCTGTGCCCCTTGTCTTGCCACAGGGTTTGCTGTAGTGGGTGCTGCCTTCCTGACACAGTTAACTTGCTCTAGCTCTGCATGCCCATTAGTCAGAGGTGGTTTATGTGTTGCTATGGGGCACTCAGCAGGTGGTGGAGACAAGACCCTGGTGCTGCACAGGATTGTCACTGATTTTGTCACCAGAAATATCACTATAGACCATATAAGGATTTCACTTGGGACAACCATTTGAAAAACAGGACCCTTGTCAAGCAGTTGGTGAGCCAAGATTCAAGACAAGTCTTATGAGGGGTGAGTTGGCCAGGCCTGGGAAGTCTGTATCAGATCACATTTGTATCCCTCCTACTTCAATGTCCTATTTCTGACTGCAGGAAGTGCCAGTTGTTTCACAAAAACCCTCAGTTGCAGACTATTGCAATTTATCCCCACGGAAAGCCTAGTTTTATATATATGGCTTGTGTCTTGAACAAGAGATTTATATCTATTTTAAAAAAGCTTGATAAACATTTAGGTTTTTGGACAAGACACTCTCCAGTCCCAGGGGAGAACATTTTGAAAAGACCTGGAAAGGGTGATGGGGGCCTCAGACTGTTTAAGCCTCAAGCCTCCGGGCTATCGGAGAAGCTTATGCAAGAGAAAAGTCACTTTTGGCTCTACAGGCTTAGGCTAGAAACAGGATCATTTCCAGGGAGACATGAATTTCCTATCTGCTGCCATGTTACAGGAAAGTTTCTTTTTCAGACAGCATTTACTCCACTCAGAAACTGAGGCCTGATAACCACCCTCTTCAGTCCCCACCAGCGTGAGGTGCTCTGCACTTCCCAGTGAACACCCAGCAGCTTCCATTGTTTGGTTCACCAGGTCTCTCTCCCCTGCCAAGCCCCATTTGCCCTTGTAAAGCAGCTGACCCATCCAAACCGCAGCTGGACAAAGAGCCACATGCCTCAGATGAACCCTCTAAACCTGCTTCTTCCCTCAGAAGCACTCAGCTAACTAAAGATTTACTAGACTGTCATGAGAAAACAAGGCGTTCACAAGACCCTCCTGATCCCATCCTCAATCTCATTAACTTTCTGCTTTCCCAAGTGCCCTGGTGGCTGTGTGTTAATGAAGAACTGTAATTGGTAAATGAAATTGATTACACAACTGCTCAAATGAGGCAAATTGTCCATCTCTAGAGAAAAGGTATAATTTTCTACTGTGCATAAATCAAATGCAGGTCTCTTAAAAGCACTAGGTAAGTACAGATAATTTCAAATTGGCCACAAAGTGCTGGACAAAGCACTTGGCAGAAAGAAGGGCACGGCAAAAAAATGACCTTAGCAGATCTTTTTTATCTCCTGTTTCTGTGATTCTATGAATTTTAATTCTTTGCTGTACAATTTAATTACCATTTGCAAAGAGCTGCAGAAAATGGATTGCCATTTTCTACTGTAGGCAGAGCTTTTCTGTCATCTGTTAGTTGTGAGGGTGCTTAATTGTTCCTACAGAAACGTGGACATAAAAGTGATTAGTTTCTGTCTGTAGGACTGTACATTAGGGCATCACAGTTAGGGGAAGCTGTCAGAGGTAGTCTGAAAATAAACCCAAACACCTCTTCAGTAAAACAAATCTGAATCCCACCACATTGAAGACTGCTCAATATCTTGGTCTTTAATTATCCTAATACCTTCGTATGTCTGGGTTTGAATTGCTGCAGAATAAAGGAATCAAAAGAGAATCAATTCTTCTAGCCACTTACTCCATTTAAAATAGCCCTTTTACTACTGCCTCGCTTTGCCTTTTCTTAGCTAGAGGAGAAATATGTTTCTAGGCTATTTTTGGAAACAGGTAATAATTCCCTTTCCTTGTGAGATGCCCTTGGAACAACATTAAGGTCACAACTTCCACTCTCTACTACCCTTAAGGAGGTCCTCCAAGCCCAGTGCCACCTTTGTTCTTAACATTCTGGTTCCTTGATATTACACAGTTGCTCCTGAAGCTGTAGGGACACACAGAGACAAAGAGGTCACCGTGTCCAGCCATATCAATTCCTAAATTAGCCTGTATATTCATGAGTTCATATAGTTTAAAATTTACAGCTTGTGTATTCCTTATCCTTTCTGTTTGCTGCATACAATTTTCTGATTTTTTTATTTATTTTTTGTGTAATTTTGACTGGTTTAATATTTTTGGATGTTGTTCTTTGCAGATGTTGCTTTTTGCTGTTGCATGTGTGGTCAATGTTGTCCACTCAAGTGCTTCGAACATGGTCTGTTCTAGTATACAAGCCATCTTTAGTCCACCTTCAGAGCTTTCATTCATAGGCTGCCAGGGTTTCCATTATAAAATGATAGGTTTCATGATTTAACATTTTTTGTGCATAAATACACAGCCTATTCATGCTTCCAGTGCTGCATCCGGGCAGTTCAATCTTACAAATTCTCTGTTATTGCAAGAATTAAGGATCTTTTGGTGCCTTTGATCTTCTTATGGTAGGTCATACTTTAGGGTTTGGTCTGTGTTAGTTGTAAGATAATAGAGTGCTTGGCAATAGGAGGTGATGGATGTTTAGGGTGCTATGTTCTTTAACTGCCACTAAAATAAAAGCCTATCACCTGTGACTGCTGTAAGATAAGTTTTACAGCTGAGACAATACCCCCAATTATTATCTTTTTTTTTCCAAATGGAGCTATTACTTTTAAATTACTAACCTGTGCTCAGCAACACTTTCTTATATTGTGCTTCTGTTGGGTTTTTTTTGTTTGCATTGCATTGATTTGTTTATGTAATGTTCAATATGTTATAAAACCTTAAATTATGCTAGAGTTAAAATCACTTCATCTTCCAGAATTTCTAAAAATGTCTAACGATGGCAGGTGTCTAAGTTTTTCATCAGTATTAGGAGTTTAACTGCATTTGATAATCCTTATAGAAATTATTAATTCAGCACGGTGCTGGCTCATTAGCCCATAAAAGTAATTTACCCCACCATCCATTATAACATGAATTTGGACAAGAGGATTAGGACTTTAAGTAGCTCAGATTAGCTCGCAGGAAGATAAAAGTAATTTTTGCAATAAGGCAACAAATACTCATTTGTATTCAAACACTCACTTCTGGTGGCCTGATTTATGCCAACTCCCTGAACCAGAAAGGAAAGCATTATGTTCTGCAAATGTGCTGAATAATTCATTCTCCCTAAAAACCTGGTATAACAGACAAAAAATACTTCAGCCATGGGAAGGCAGCAACAGAAAGGTGTTGAGACTTGCCTAAAGCCACACGGGGTGTTAGTGTCAGAGACCAGATTAGGACTTTGCAAGTCATGCATCAGCGATCTCGCTTGACTTGGTATCTGGGAGTTACTCACAAAGAAACCTGGCAAGAATTACCAGTACTCCTGTCGTTAGCACTGAGGTAGGATCTGAAGAGGTAGATGTATAGGATGAAGATTCTGCCACAGCTTCCTTGCCCTGTAGTGTGTAGGTGTCACGGTCCGAACCTGGGTTTGGGCTGAAGCCGCGTTATCACAGGGCACAATCGCCCTGTTTGTTGATAAGGATTTTCTGACAACAAATTATATATTCAGAGTAGCCTTCTGAATTATTTCAGCGGGTCCATCCCTGGCTTGGGGCCAGCTGGCTGCCACTGGATGTAGAACCGATTGCTAAACTCTGCTCAGAAACGTGCACACACACACACACACACACAGAGATTATGTGTTTAAAATACCATTTTACTGTAAAAGTTTTCAAAGTATGTGTGTGTGGAAAACTGGATATGTAAATGAACCCAGTCAGTAAAGAGAAAGAAAAAAACAAATTATTATAGTTGGGGGTAGAGAGAGTCTGAAGCCTTTCCTGTATAGGGTTAACAAGGTGCGTGTGAGTGAGGGGCAAATGACACACCTGGGGGGAGAACATGTTAGAGATGAAAGGTTTGGAAGGTGATATTGTGCTCAGGTCCTCCTGCAGCTGGGGGGTGAGGTGAGTTGTGGCAGCAATGGCAGGTCCAGCGTGGGTGGCACCAGCAGCAGGGACAGCAGGGGCTGCAGCTGCTGCCTTCGTCCTTCTGGTGTCTCTGGCAGCTGAGCTGCTGTGTCCCTGCAGTCTGGGCACGGGTGGCAGGGCCACTCACCACTATCACCCTGAAGAGCTTTCCTTCAGTGATCTCAGGAGCGCTGGAGAAGCGAGGAGTCTGACACTGTTCTCCTCGCTGGACCTGGGTCTGGTGGCAAAGTCACGGCCTGTGGTGGTCTCTCAGCTTGGCTCCTTTTATTCGATTTTTCTTCTCCTCTCTCTTTTGTCTTCTTCTCTCTCCTCTGTAGCAGCAGCAGCAGCGATGGGTGCAGTAATGACCCACAACCAACCATCGTTACCAGCCTTCCTTGCTGTGCAGTCTCAGGCCACAGCTCCCAGCCCTACCTGCAGCTCAGGATGAAGTCCTGGCCACAGCCCCTGCCCTGCAGTATTGCCAACATTTCTCCTTTATTTTTATAGTATTTTTTCTGTTATGTCTCTCTCTTACAGTCAATTTCAGTGAGAGACATGCTTTCTCGGAGGCCAGTTCTCCACAGCAGGTGAGGACAAAGAAAATCTGGCAGCAAAGTGCCAAAAAGTATAGGTGGAAGCTGCTGCATACGTTCTGTGAGACTCTGAAGTAAGTCGTGTTGGTTGGGGAATACGGTTCGCTGAAAAATCACTGTGAACAAGGAGGTGACCCTGCAATATGCTACTGCCACTACCCAGTTGTTTGGCTCAATTATTTTTTTGGTCAGAAAATGGATGTCCAGGATCTATCTGAAAAAGGCAAAGCTTGCCAAGTGTCTGCCACCCTTCCTCTCTCTTGGACAGGATCCAGAAACTTGCTGGGCTGAGTTCCAAGCTAATGACCATCACTTCAAATTTACCAATACAGCTCCTGTCTCCAATATCACTTCTGTATTTGGGACATCTATGCCCTAACTGCTCTTCAGGAAGATCCTGTGACCTGTGCTTGCTGAATTGGTTACTCAGATAATATCCTCAAACATTAGTCCACCAGGTGAACAGACTCTGTTTTTTTCTAGTTACTTTCTTTCAGGATTGTGTGCCAGATAAAATACTGAAGGGAACGGTTTCTTAAGTGGAGGATCACATCCATGTACCTTTACACATGTATACTGTGCCATTCCTAGCATCCCTGAAGAGAGTTAGAAATAGGGTGTAGGAGGATAAATCAGAAGTTTAATAGTATTTCTGCCCTGTTTTATAATTGTCATAACTCCTGTGGATTTTGATCAGTATCTCCAAGACAAAAGGCAAAGTTCCCATTTCTGTACACTTTCCAGCATTTGGTAGATGTTCAGTACTTGTAGCTGAAGTACATATACCATTTCAAAAGCCTATTGTAATATCATTTTTCTCCCCATAATGCAGCAGTTTGTTTTCCCCAGTTCTTTTGTGGATGAGTAAGCAAGGATGGAAAGCAGAGTTTGCATAACTAGTGGCAGTACCCACTGTCCTACCAGGATAATTTGAGGTTCTTGGGGCACCATTCCAGACACGGGACTTTGAGACCTGCCAGCTTCATGCTGCTCAAGGAACTGTTTAATTCACAGAAGCTGCAACATCTAAACCAATTTCCCCTAAGCCAAGCAGAATTCGTAATTGGACACAGTCATATTCCTCCAGCTGCATAATACCTACAAAAGCACTAAAACTAATGCATCAAATTAATTCTCAGTTCAATTGTCCTGGGAACTTGCTCTCTCCTGCATCTCTGCTGCGAGGGTAACGGTGCACTCCATGCACCAATATGGGTTAGGGATGGACCTGCTGGAAAGAAGTTCTGAAGAGGAGGATCTAGAGTCCTGGAAGATAGTAAATTATCCATGAGCCAGCAATGTGCCCTTGCTGCCAGGAAGGCCAATGGAATCCTGAGGTGCATTAGGAAGAGTGTGGTCAGTAGGTCATTCTCCCCCTCTACTCAGCCCTGGTGAGGCCACATCTGGAATATTGTGTCCAGTTCTGGGCCCCTCAGTTCCAGAAGGACAGGGAAGTGCTTGAAAGAGTCCAGTACAGAGCCACAAAGATGCTGAAGGGAGTGGAACACCTCCCTGATGTGGAAAGGCTGAGAGAGCTGGGTCTCTTGAGCTTGGAGGAGACTGAGGGGTGGATGATCTCATTAATGTTTATAAATATGTAAAGGGCAAGTGTCAGGAGGACAGAGTCAGGCTCTTCTCAGTGATGTCCAGTGATAGGACAAGGGACAATGGGTGCAAACTGGAGCATAGGAGGTTCCACGTAAACATGAGGAAAACCTTTTTCACTGTGGGGATGACAGAGCACTGGAAGAGGCTGCCCAGAGGTGTTGTGGAGTCTCCTCTGGAGACATTAAAAACCTGCCTCAATATGTTCCTGTCTGACCTACTCTAGGTGATCCTGCTCTGACAGGGGGGTTGGACTAAATTATCTTTCAAGATCCCTTCTAATCCCTAATATTCTGTGATTCTGTGATAGCACCAAATACTTAGAGATAGTTTTAAATAAAGGTTTTGTTTGGAGTTCCAAGCCTACACACCTGCTTCATTGGGATTTTTTTTTCTTACTGTTCATAAAATGATAATTAAATTCAACTGAGCTGTCCTGTGCTGGATACTCAGTTACGCAGTTTAAGCTAAGTTATATCATTATGCTACACTTTGCGTTGAATGAACCAGGGCCTCAGTTCAAACAAACATGAGCAGCTGTGGTGTTCTAACCATGAAGCCGACCATTTCCCAGAAGAAGGTTTGTGAAGGCAGTTGAAGCCCTGTGGTTTGAATTATTTCCTTCTTTTGCAGACTTTATGTAACCTACAGTGAAACACCAAGAAATCTGAGTCCTGGATTTAATCCCTACATGCAGAAACTGGAAACTAGTGCTTGTAAGGCAAACACAACTTTATTCTAGTGCATTCGAAACCTACACATAGGACAGTGTTTTGCTTGGGATTCTTCTTTGTAGAAATGGAAGCACAGTCCCAAATCTGCATACTCCAGAGTGTTGCCTTTTTCCAGCTTCCTGTTTTTTTGCTTTGGGTTCTATCCTCAGGGCTGGTATATGCAGCATCATGAACTCTTCTAACTGGGTATTTGAAAGTGGAATAGTTATCTGTGTAGGTAGGATGGTAGTAGATAAGTAGATAGGTTGATGCAACAGTCAAAATGTGCAGAAGTAGTAAAGGAGAGGAATAAAACACTCAACTCACAGACATATCATAGCTGCAAACCATGTAGTTGCCAGTGAATGCAGAACTCTGCCAAGTATGTGCTTAAATGTTTTGTACCATAATCTAGTCCTACCTTGAAAAAAGCTTGCTGTTAGGAAAACTTTCTATCATTCAACTGCCTTGTTTCTTTTAGTCTTTTGTTTTGCAGCTCCAGACAAAGTTGTTTTTCATTTAAATGTGGTAAAAATAACAAGCCCTTTCATGCAATGTTAGAGGTCAAGTACACTCCCCATTTTATTTAGTATATATTTCTTTACTTCATTTAAAAGAACAATAGCAAAACCGCAAACTGAAACCAAATATCATCAAGTACTGAAAACAAAAAGGTGCTTATGGGATTGGAGTGCTGGGAAAAAAATACATTTTATTTCCCAAAGCATTCAGAAAAGCACATTTTATTTTCTTTTTTTCATTCTTTGGTGCCTGATATTTCAGCCATCTATCCATTAATTCTGTGCTGTCCTACGAGCGAATCTGGAGTCTGTTCCTGATTGCCCTGCATACCTACTGCATGGCATGGATTAAAGCACATATCCTTGTGGACTCTAAAGACACTTGGATTTAAAATGAATGCAGAGATGTAATTAAGAATAGAAGTTGATGCCAAGAGGCTTATTCATGAACAATCTTTGTCTACTTATGCAAACAAAACAGTGGATGGAGTGTATAAACTTTGACTCAACTAGAAATTTTTTGGGTTTGGTGGACATGCAAGGTATGTTCTGGGATTGTACAATACAAGTTAGGCTGCATCCAACCCTAGATGTTGGAGCAAGAGCTGCCTGGACTATGACTACCGCTTCTGTGGATTCTTCATCAGAGGACACCCCACTCCCCACTATGCATGAAAGGCAGAAGACACCCTTACTTGCACCAAGCACTTGACAGTATCACAGTTACTCTAAGATGATCTGCTCAGTTTTTTTTCCTTCCTCCATCCTCAGAACCCGAGCTCAGACCTTCACTTTGATTAAATAGTTTATCAAGAATTCATTTGCCTTAACCTTTCTCCTTCCCCAGCTGTAACTATCATTTTTGAGTGTCTCAATATTTCTATGTTCAGACTTGACATCTCACATTGTTTCTTGCTCAACAGCTGGCTGATTGTGAGCCAGCAGTGTGCCCAAGTAGCCAAGATGGCCAACAGCATCCTGGCTTGTAACATGAATAGTGTGGCCAGCAGGACTAGGGAAGTGATCATGTCCCTGTACTCAGTACTTGTGAGGCTGCACCTCAAGTACTATGTTCAGTTTTGGGCCCCTGTCTACAAGAAGGACATTGAGGGGCTTAAACAAGTCCAGAGAAAGGCAATGAAGCTGGGGAAGGGTCTGGAGAACAAGTCTCATGAGGACCAGTTGAGGGAACTGGGGTTGTTTAATCTGGAGAAAAGAAGGCTGAGGGGAGACCTTATTGCCCTCTATAACTACCTGAAAGGAGGTTGCAGTGAGATAGGTGTTGGTCTCTTCTCCCAGGTAACAAGCAATAGGACAAGAGCAAACTGCCTCAAGTTTAGATAGGATATTAGGGAAAAAAATCTTTACTGATAGGATTGTCGGGCACTGGAATGTGCATCCCTGAAAGGATATAAAAGACATGCAGATGTGGTGCTTAGGGACATGGTTTAGTGGTAGACTTTGCAATGTTAGGTTAATGGTTGGACTTTATGATCTTAAAGGTCTTTTCCAACCTAAATGATTCTATGATTCTGTGATCCTACGATCCTATTCCTCTCTCTGGCTGCTCAGGATGAAAGCTCATTAGTGAAAATTATATGTGGAATCCCTATGGTAGCTGGTCCTGGACACTCTATCCTGAAGCTGGCCCCTGGATATGAAGGTTTTACCACTTACTAAGACCTGGGCAAACAAAGCCCTAAGACCTTCAACCCCACTCCAGCTGTTGATACTGGGACCTACACACACACACAGAGGCACACTGTATAGCACCTCAGACACTTTGTGTATCCAGTAGCTGGCCCTTGGATTTTTTGTCTTCCAGCTGCATCATGCAGACACACACACACGTATACTTGTCTCTGCTAGCTTGTCCAGACCTAGCAGCTGGCCTTCTCAGGAACTGTCTGTCAGACCTTCTGGTCTCTTCAGTGTCTTGCCCAGACTTACAGTCTCTCCAGTACTTGACCTGACATGTACATAGACAAAATAGGCTCATTCTCCACTGTCTCCAGTTACCAACACCAGAGGCAAATGAGACCTTGTGTCTTGTGGTGTCCTCTCCAGTGACTGGCATTTAGGCCTCCAGAAACACAGATGTACATAGAATAGAGATCCCCTTAATCAGGAAAATAGTTGAGAACAGCCTTTACTAAGAAGACAGGACAGAGCAAAGACAAATAAGTTTCCTGACCAGCAACTTGTTTACATGTGACAGCTGCTTTTATAATTTCTTGTTATCTGCTCTCCACACCCCTCCTTTTCCCATGGTTTCTTCCCATCCCAAAAAATGCTCTTCCCAGCATACCATGATGACTCCCATACTCCTTTAATCCCCTCAGTCTGTAAGGTGATTGGGAAGAACATCTCCCATTGACTCATCTGATGGGTCTTGTATCCAGACAATGGGGATGGTTCTCCCCCTGCAACAGCCCTGGGAATAGCTGAGCCAGGGTGTCCTGTTGGCTCTGCTCAGGTTTTAGGGATTCCCCAGCATATTTCTGCTCCTCTGTGGTCTGCATGTCTGTGACTCTATGTCTCTCCTTGTGCATCTGCTTTTCCTTTCTGCCTTTTCCGCTTCTGCTGCAACCACCAATCTTTTAAACCACAGATAAAATCTCAGCTGTATTTTTCAGAGAACCAGAGATCTCAGAAATGGCAAGTCCTGGGACATTTTGTAAAAATTAGCTGTTGGACAGCAGAAAGACACCCCATAAATTCTTCACTCAGGCAAAGGGTGGAGCATGGCTCCAGTCTTTGTTAGCTACAAGAAAATCCACACCAGGGATCAAGCTTAATATATAAACCTATGGGAAAGTGGACTGCATTAACTTCACTATAAATAGAATGCACCTGAGCAACAGTTGGAGGCTCTTTGACAGACTGAAACATTTTGTGCCATCTGTATAAAGTTAGGGGCTCTGGAGCCAGTATTGCCATAGTAAGCTTTTTTCCTTACTACTAGAAATTAGAAACATAAACACAGATAATGTGCTAAATAGCACATTGATTTGGAACCTCATTGTGTGATTACAGCAAGAAAAGGAAAAATGCTGTAACTGTAAATGGGGTAAAAGAAATACTTTTTTTTATGTGTGTGTATAATAATAATAAAGTAGATTTAGTTAGCTCTAATAAAAATATTGAACACTGAAAAAGAATTAGTAACTTAGTCTGATAACATGTTTAATGTGGGCTTCAATGTCCCATGATAACAGACCAAATAGAATGCCTCTTATTTTATTTGAATCCACATAAAGTGAAGTATTGCTTTTAAAACTTAAATTCTGAAGTAGTCAGTAGAATGTCTAAAAGTGTCCCTTTCAGTTTGTATAAAATTATACACATGACTATTTCTGTATTAACTGATAAGTATTAAAACATACTGTTTTAATTTGTGTGCTATCTATGAATTTTCTTATTTGTTCTATTCAATTTATTTGGAAAGATTGAAGGGAATAGCACAGAATGGTAAGATACTGGTTTCATGTTATGCTATGATTTTCCCTGAGGAAGCAAGATTTGCCACAGCAAGCAGAATTACAGTTAACAGAAGCATTTAGAGTTGAATTCAGGAAGGGTGTGTACAGGTATGCTTTTATGAATTTGCTTTCAATGAGACAAGTTTTAATGCAGGATTATATTGGATTCAAAGCAGTACTTGCATATCCTCATATTTCAGTGTTACAAAATCCCCACATATCACTTCCTACCACACAGCTCTGATAAAAATGGCTAAATATGGTTGGAATGTAACAGATGAGAAGAGTTGCTCTTAAAGGCTGCTTGCTATAGGTTAAGTGGGAGAATAGCAGTTTTTCATTTATTCCATTTTAGCTTTGCAGTGAAGAATTCCAAGGAAGGATATAGATTTAGCAACAAACAGATGAAGTGGTTGGGATGTCTTGGTCTAATGATTTTTATTTATTTATTTTTTTTAATGATGGAGTTTCTTCCAGATCCTTATCCAAACATTTATTTGTTTAAGCAGTTTCCACAGTAATTGGCTGTAGCAAATACTCAGACTCTTACTGGGCTGGCATGATGGGCCTTAATTTATAAAAATAAATCACAACTTAGATGTCATTTTGCAGTTCCATGCAGGGAACTGATAGCCAACTGGAGAACTTTAAGAATATGGTAGTTTATTTTTTTGTTTCATACAATGACAATGACATTTTTTTCCAGGTTGACTAAAACCCCAAGAACACGTAACAACATCGAGACTAGTTAGCATAAGCCAAAACTGTGAGTCTCCTGTGTTTCCAACATGTGGAATGGCTTTTGGTGACTGGTACATCACCGAACTCTTCAGGGTACATAGGGACACACAGACATGCCATATAGGTGGATACCTTTCCAATGGAAGGTTATTTCCTGCTGTTTATTCTCTGAAGCTGTAGGAGCTTCTTCCCCAAACTTGGCAGCAGGCACCAACTAGAGCTGCCCAGAAGACAAGAATTTCCATTTTTATTAACAACTTAGAAGCTTCATCATTTGTTTTGTCCTGCTGTGTTTGGAAGAGAAAACATGCTGGAACAAAAATTGCACTGGAACAAAATATTCCTCTCTTTGGAGGAATAAGAAATACCAGCTCTGCCATTGCAATACGTATTGTAGACAGCACAACTGTGTTGTTGAGGGAAACTAAGGTTTAGACCCCTGCTTTGTCTCCTCTGACAACCTGAATGATTGCTGTGGCCTCTGGGCTACAAAATCAGCCTGTTGTCCTCATTGATGGAGTTTAAATTATTTGTATAGTAGTCAAACCAATGCTAACCAAAACAAACAGCCTTTGGTGAAGTACTAATTTCTAAACCTTCTGAAATACAATCACAATAATTAGTAGTTGCTCACAACAGGATGCATGAATCCTATATTTGTGCATGTAATATAAGACAAAACTTTATCCACTGCACTAAAAGCTAGTAAAAAAAAAACCCAAAGGACTCCTTTGCACCAGGATGAATATTTCAACAACAGATGAAGGACAAGAAAATCCGTTACTGACAGTACATTTTTCACTAAGCAATAGTTTTATTTCTAAGCTGACAGAGATGATTTTGCAGGGAAAGACATCTTTAAAATGTGCATCTTGAAAACTGACATTTGTCATTCTGATACTGAAACACACTGACTCGATACAGACACTCGTTTTATAGCTCATTACAATCTTGTCACCTGCATGCTGACTTCTATGTCACACACATAGGAAAACAGCATTCTCCTCCAAAAAATTAACTACTTTTTTTTTTTTTTTTAAAATCTCAATTCAACTAAATTACCTGTCCAACTAGAATAATTTAAGACTTTTCAAAACCTACATTTGTCTTTAAGTTTCATACTTTGACAAATCAAATAGGATGAATATTTTTTCAGCAGCTTGTTTCTCTTTTCCAGCTATGCCTGCTGCACTAAGAAAGTACTATATTTCCCTATTAACACTTGCTTCTGCTTCTCCTTAGAGTATTAGTTACAGTATTCTTATTATTTAGTTGCATTCTTCAAGTTTCAGTTTCAGCTACAAAGATGAAATCTATTGTTCAAAGCAGATAATGCATTATCACCCTCCTGAAAGGGTCTTACAAAGCTTTTCCATCACTCTTTCTAGTTGATGTCACGTTTAAGATACCAGAAAATACCACATAACCTGTATTCTATGTAATTCTTGTGTACTTGGCTACCTAAAATGGTCCAGAAATCAAACTAAAGCCATCTGTCCATTCTTCTGCTTCTCCAAAGATGCTGTTCTCAGCTGTCTCTCCACCTCTCCCTGCATGTGACATACTGTTCCTTGGAAGGCACCCAGTCAACACCCTGTTTTGGCATTTACAAAAGCAGACTAGAAATAGTAGGTCTGTGGATTTTAGCAGTGAATGAGAAGGGATGCACAAGAAAGGACTGGCATAAGAAATGCAAACCATGCAGGTTTAATATTTTGACCGATAATTCAGGAACAGAAGGAAAGTAGTAGGATTGAAAGTCAGCAGATTTAAAACTGATAGAAGGGATATTCCAGCCAAAGTCCAGGTTAGGTACCTTTTATCTGTCATTATTTTGCACAGTTAAAAATAGTAAAAAACAGCAGAATTCTATGTTCTTCCCATGTTAGAAGGTGTAACCCAGAATATATTCCAGATGAAGCTATCTTAAGTAAAAATATATCAGACTTACAACGCTACTTGAGTGCTTGCTAAGTCAGTTATTAATAGAATAGTTCAGTTTTAAAAATATTAATTGATATGTATTTTAAAATACATATCACACAGTTTATAGATTCTATGAATGAAGAACTCTAAATATAATGTAACCTTTAAGGTCATTTTTTTTCTGGACATAAAATATGCAGAATAATGAACAGTCAGGATAATAATAAGACAAAGTCATGATGGTTTGCATGCACTTTTGTGCATGTAAGTGGGAATACAGTGTGTGAGACAACAGAGAATTTGGCACCATTCACTTTAAAAATATTTTAAAAGATTAAACATTATTATTTTAGTCAAAGGTAAAAAAATCACTCACTCTCTAGTGTAATTGAGATTAAAAAGTAAGCTGTCATAGACTCTAAGAGGTCAACCTGTCCGTGCTCCTACCCTAGGCAGGGTTAAATTTAAGCAAACTTCAATCTCATAACTCACCTGGCAAATGTTTATCTAAATTGCTCTTTAAATCTCCAGTGAAAGACTCCATAGCTTCCTGAAGCAAGCTAATCCAGCATTTCACTATCTTGCCACTAAAAAGCTTTTCTTGCTAATGCCCACTTTAATTCTGTTGAGGCACTTCAAACACATCATGTCTTGTCCTGCTCATACTGGCTATTATCATGTCTTTCCACATTCTTCCCTTTCCTAGACTAAACAAACCCAACTCTTTGGATCTTTTCTCACAGGCTGTGCTTTAAGCACCTCTAATAATTCTTGTTGTTCATTTCTGGATCCTTGCCAATGGGACAGACATTTCTTGAACTGTTGTCTGCCCTCAGCTGGACATAGTATCCCAGATGAGGCTGTATTCATATGGAGAAGAAATATTACTTCCCAAGCCTTATTTAGCATACTCCCAATTATACAGCCCATATGGGGACTCCTTTTTTTGCAGCAGAATAAACCTGCTGACTCACAATTAAAATTTGCTGGTCTGCTCCCTAGTCAGTTGTTCCACACCTTGTATTTGTTTCTCAGACTGCTCCTATCAAGGTACAGCACTTATTCTTCTTAGTTTTTTTCTTCTCACTGTTTGAACTCTTGAATTTTAAAAAAAAAATTAAAATCCCAAAACTTTAAAATATTAGATATTCCAATTCAAAAGAGGAAACTCCAAATTTATCATTAACACAGTCTCTAATCTCTTACTATAAAAGGTGACATTCAAGTGACCTCTGGTACCAGTCACAACATTCTAGCAACATTTGAATTTTTACTTAACAAAAGAAATTGATAACTTCTTATTTTATCATTCTTAAATAAAAAGAAAAATGTATGTGATCATTAAGCATAAACAGAACTTCAGAGAAAGAGGAATGGATGCATGGGATTTCCAGTCTTGCCTAGAAAAGAACTTCCTGTTAAGCTTTTAGAATGAGGTTTTAATTCTCTTCAAATGAAAGAATAAAAAGTCCATATCTAGTCAAGAAATACTCAGTCACAAGTCATCTTCTTTCCTAGGAACACAAATCATTCCATGATCAGGAGAATGCCTAAAGCCTGATTTTCTGAAGCTCCAGTTTTTGTGGTTGAGCTCTCCTCAGAATAACAATTCCTGGCCAAATCTCATTTCATGACTAAAGCACTAACATTGGCTTGCTGCTCTGTCACCACTCTGCTTTCTGATTTTATATTTGGACTATTGCTCCAGGTTTTGTCTCAGTAAAGACTGCTTTGGATCTTCTTCTGTCCCAGTCACCAAATTGATTGATATGTGCAGTTTAGGGTCTCTGAAAACTAAAGTTATCTGTCAAATCTAGCTGAAATTGGAAAAAAAAATAATAATTCAAGTTTATGAACAGCAAGGACACTAACATCAAAGCTGGTTGTTAACATCAATCTTATTTCCATAGTAAAACAAGCCAGAAAACCTGCTGCTGTCTGTGCACTGTCATGTCTTACTACAAAATACAAACTGCTTGTTCAGGCTTCCTAGAAACAAACAGGACAAAAAAAAAGGTTATAAAAGACATTTTTGAGGATCTGGGTGTGATATGAAACCAATGAAAAGGTTCCCGTTGGCCAGAGTTTGGGTAAAACGTATATGAACACTGAGATAAGGGGTAAAATGAAAACTGAAATTTCATGCTTAATAGCAGCTGGCATCAGCAAAATCTCCTCTCCTAATTCACTCTCCAGCAACAGCAAAGACATTATAATAACACTATCATTTACATATGGGTGATAATAACTCAGAAGAACAGACATGTTAGAATTTGAGCTGGCCAAAGCTTTTAGGTTTTGCATTTTAAGTAATTCACATGCTCCTGTTACTTTCCCCTCTTCATTTTGAGCTATTGAGAACTCTCAGGTGTCAAAAACAAACTATGAAAAAAATGTGAAAAACACTATGAAAAAATTATGATATCTTAGCCTATATGTCTGCTAGGTCATGTATTTGGAAAGTGAAGCAAAGTCTAATTGTCAGCTTTCAGTCCTGATGTATTTTCTTTTTCAAAAAGTAAACACAATCCAGTCCTCCTCTCCCCCCTTTCAAACCAAAGAACTGACAAGGTCATAACTGCATATATTCCCACATAAACATTCATTTCTCAGGAAAAGGTTTTCTAAAAAGAGAGAAAGAAAAAATAAACTAGCAGAAGTATCTCTGATCTGTTTGAACTTGATTATTAAAATGATAATTTTTCCTACCTTCTTGCTTTTCCAAGGTTCCCTTTGTCTTCCCTTTGAAAATTCCTTGCATTGTTTCAACAGCAGTTCCTGGTTCATTAATTCAGGCTTAGGCATCCAGTTATTTTAAAATGGGGTTCCCTCAACCATTTTCTGGTAATTGCAAGTAACTTTCTTCTCAAATAGGTTTTTTTCGCTCTCAAAAGCAAATCCACCAGTATTAGATTTCCCTATCAGAGAACAAATATCTGAATTACAAATTCTTCCCTCTTCCCCCCGCCACCCCCCACAACAGCCCACTGATTTCATGCACACTTTCCCAGAAAATCCAGCAGCTTCACATTCTCCCTGCCCCCAAATCCATCAGGTTTCCCATTCCCACAGTCTACTCCAGCGCCTCTGAACGCACCATGCGTCTTATTCCCAAGGACTCAATAAACAGCCCAGAAGTGGGGTGTCTTCTCTGGCAGCTCTTCTCTGTAACAGCCCCAGCATGACAGTGGCAGCAGATGGGCTGTTTTGCAAGCCTCTGCTATCAGCACAACGTGACAAACCAGTCTTCCTGTGGGGCTCTAATTTTTGGCTTGTTGGCAGGCTAGGAAGTAGGAGACTCCAACCTCCCTTGCTTCTGTGCCTTAGTCAGGAAACAAAAGCCTTCCCATCCCTCACTGATTTCAGAGAGACAGGCTGAAAACCTTCACGTTGTGCAGACAACATAGACTGACACATCCTCCTTTACTGAGCTGGAGAAGGCAAAAGCTTCCTGCTGCTACATCACCTGCCTTCCCATGGGATGCTGGAAAGATGATTCCT
>NW_009954542.1:344443-348005 GCF_000747805.2 Chaetura pelagica
CCCTGCTGTACACACCTGCCTCTCTTGTTTCCCAACCACAGAGAAAGGATAGATTGCTGTTCCCTTGCCTCAGCAATGAGCAAAGTATATGTGTGTGTGCATGTGTGCATGTGTGCATGTGTGTGGTAAAGCTCCTCAAAGCTTTTGGAGAGATCCTGTCTGGAAATACTAGTAATTTCTGTCATGATACCTCGACTGTGAGTAATTAGTGAATTTCCAAATATTCTATTTCTGCAAGTTATCTTGTTGGATTTATGAAGTTCAGCCCTCTAAACACTTACTAATGTCTTTATTTTACTAATCTTATTATGTGGAAATCAGTTTAGGCCAGTACAAGCAAGTTGAAGAGAAGAGATCTTAGGAAATTTGGCTGCTAAAATCAGGATCATAATAAAGGAGAAGCTCCTTTGTTTACCTGCATGACAGGAAAAAAAAATAAGATCATCATTTGCAATGTTAATTTGAAGAACAACTCCCAAAACATATCCTTTAATACTCTTTCAAAATAATGAAATTACTTATTATTTGATCATCCTAATATGTCATATGGAACTCCATAATAAACATCCAATGATGTATTCTGGTAATAAACACAAATTAATTAACATTTACATCACTGTAACAATAAATGTTTACAAAGTGAATAATAATTTTACTTAGAGTAATATCCTAAAATAAACCCCCTCGATATCTCAAAATAACTGCTGCAAATACCATTTTTTTTCTCTTCTTTCTCTGCTTTGGAAAAAACCTCCAGTTCTGATAAACTCACAGACCATAAAATAGCCACAAGCTAATCCTTGTGGACTAAAAAATCCCAAGATTTCTTGTTCCACTCCCACTTGGCAAGAACGAAAGACATTCACACAACAAATCTCCCTTTCCACATATTTGCTGTCAGAGCTGTGTTTCACTAGGCTTTTTACCTGACAAATCCAAAGTCTTTCTGTTCTTTTCTTTGACTGAAATACGTATCTATAGCCATTACAAGTAGTAAGAATACACACTCTTCCTCCTTCTGTCCTCTTCTTTCAAGGCACCCAGCATTCCTATGTCCAGAGGTAGTTCATTCCTTTCTTTGCATCCAGTACCATAAAGAAGAGAACTAACCATCTCATAAATTCACATATGTTTTGCATATGGATAGGAAAAATGCTGTGATTCCTGTCAGATGGCTCTTCCATGTCACTTCTTCCTTCATGGGCCATTTACCTCTGTTACTTCCTTGCTCCTATCCCAAGGAGAACTAACAGCAAACAGGTGAGTTGCAGAGGCAGCACAGATGTGGAAAAATGTGGGGTAAGAGTTGTTCTGCCTCATTGGAGGATGGACAGGAAAACCACCATTATCTTTACTTTTACATTACTTTGTAGCTGCTAGAAACCCTCTTGGTTCCTCAGTTGGCACCTCCTTGGAGCAGTGAGGCTTCAAACTGTAACTGTCCACCTTCCACATGAAGTCCATCTGCAAACATAAGCATTTCTGCATTAACATAGCTCAGCAGTTTGCTTATTATAGTTTCCATCATTTTCCTTGGAAAAAAATTTGCTCATTCAATACCTCTCCCGCTGCATTATGTGTGGGTTCAAAGTTCTCCTGTAAAATTTATCACAATGTTTGTAATAGGCTTGCAAAAGTTTCCGTCAAATTAGTTATATCCATGACTTTTATGGTGTGAAATGCACAGTAATTATTCATTCCATTAGTCTCTCTGTTACCTTTGATGAGATGAAGCTACATCAAATTTGAAAGCTTGCAGCTTCTGCAGCCAACCTCAGGAGAGAAAGAAGAGTCCTTCCAAAGCAGCTTTCTGAATGAGGTTTCAGTAGAGATGTTAAAAAGGCTGCCAAAGATGGCACCTCATGCAGGAAGTGTTACTCTAGAGGATTCCATATGTCAGTATAAATGTGGAACCAGCCTTGCCTTGAGGTTTGTTGTTTTTTTTGTTTTTTTTTCCAGGCTGCTACTCACCTCTTCAGCAAAACTTTTGATGAGTCTGGACACCAGGGTGTCCAAGCTGACACGGGTGTTTTGCAGCAAGAAATTGCCCTGTGTTCCACCCTCTGCATTAAGACCCTCCCCATCAGAGCCCTCAAACACTTCAAACCACAATTTGGCTTCTCTGCCACTCCAGAGCTGCTCTGGGGATGTGTCCTGTTACGTGCAAAACATGCTCTGTGAACCGTGCATGAACACACCCGCTGTGATGGAAAGATGTTGGCAGGGAAAACCTTCAGTTGCTCTTTTTAAAGCTCTATGGCTGTGCCAGAGCAGGACCTTTAAGGGGGAGTTACAGTTTAATGTCTTTGAAAGGTTTGCTTTTAGCCCAGTTACTTTGTATTAGAAAGTACTTTAACTTCTTCTCATTTATCAGCACTTTTGCTTGAACACAATGTTTAATAGTGCACTATGACCATCAACTTAAGACACTAGCTTTTTTTCTATTAATAAAAACAATCCTTCTCTATTGAAATAAATAGTATGATGTCTGAACATTGAGGATACATTTTTTAAAGGAGCGTTTTGTTTTATGCATTTTTATGTGCCAAAAATACATGCACCTTGATCTACAAGATGTGTATTTCTACTCTTGTGTAAGTAAACAGTCTCAAACACTAACTTCCAGTCTACAGTGAGTGTTTACTGGTAAGTACGCTCCCTAGGACACTTTTGGCTCAAGTCAACTATTGCTGGTGTGGTTCAGGAAAGCCTAGAGCGACCTAGAGTAACCTAGTTATTAAATTGTTATTTTTTCCTGTTAAATAATATTCCTTAATAACAGGCTGTTGTATGCAAATTGTAATTCAGGTCAGATCCCCCTACTAATTATTGATGATGTTTTCCTCATTACTTTTTTTACTCCAATTATTCCAATACTGAATGGGATCTAAGACAATCCAGTAAAGTTCAATTAGTCACATTTTTCCTCTGCTAACTTTCTAAGATTTTTTTTTTGCTAGAGGCTTTAACAATGTAATCAACCCACTGCACTTTGTTAGCCCGTGGGTCAAGTTCCACCCTTATTTACACACTGTAGAATATGGAGTTCATTGGTATTGGTCAGGTTATACAAGATCACATGGAGCAGAACTTAGAACTAGTATATTCTTATTGCATGTTGTCAATCAGTGTGTTTATTATTCAAAGAAAGAGGTTTTTTTGCTCTAGAACAATTTTATCTAATTGGCTCAGTAAGTTTTACATTCAGGTTTTTTATAATCAACCTTTTTTCTTTTATACAATATCAGAATACTAGAAAATCAATTACAATTTTAAGTAAATGTGCTGTTGGTTTCTTGCTTGTTTGTTTTTTGCTTTCTTTTGTTTTGTCTTTGAAACAAAATACTTCAGACAACATATTTTGAATACAAGACATGGCCATACGCATAGCTTTTTCTCCAAAAGAGAACTTTAGAGGAACAATACACACAAGTCAAACCACTTGAATGGCAGAAAAGACCTTTTAAAATGTAGTAGTGACAACTTCCTTCCTTCCTTCCTTCCTTCCTTCCTTCCTTCCTTCCTTCCTTCCTTCCTTCCTGCCTTCCTTCCTGCCTGCCTT
>NW_009954542.1:348258-358928 GCF_000747805.2 Chaetura pelagica
TTCATTCCTTCCTTCCTTCCTTCCTTCCTTCCTTCCTTCCTTCCTTCCTTCCTTCCGTAGCATAGAAAAATATATTTCTGAGTTGACTAGATTAACATTTGCTCACATGCTAGCTCAGCTAATGTAAGATAAAACATTTCAAATCTATAGCAGGGACAAAACAAAAATAAAAGAGGTGATTCTTCCCCTTTACTCATCTCTCATGAGACCCCACCTGGAGTACTGTGTCCAGTTCTAGAGCTGTGGAGGCCCCATCCTTGGAAGTGTTCAAGGCCAGGCTGGATGGGGCTTTAAGCAACCTGATCTAGTTGGAGGTGTCCCTGCCCATGCAGGGGGCTTGGAACTAGATGATCATTAAGATCCCTTCAAACTCAAACCAATCTATGATTCTATGATTTTGATAGGAAACAAATCTGGCACCATTTCTGGAGATGCAGAATGCAGCTTTACATCAGCAGAAAGAGGGTATTCAAGTGAAAATGAACTACTCATAAACACATCAAGCATGCTTTAAGGCCTGACACAGCTTTTGGTGTTCCTGTTATGTATTAAGATATAGGATGCATTGAAGTAAATGAGCTTCCATGTTTGGGCTTCATTTGGAAAACCTACTGGAAAAGAATAAAATCGTAGAGTATCAGACAAAATTTTCTAGCAACACCAAACTGTTTAACTCCTCTGAGGGTGGTTTGGGAACCTCTTCTTATCATTAGAACCAAGAAAAAACTTTCAAATTTTCAGCCCCCTGCATATACATATGTGTGCTTCCTAGACTGAAATTTCTATTACTTACTCAGTTTAACTAACACCCCAGATAAAAGCATTTTGTTAAGAGATTTATCCATTAGCCAGGAAGTTTATAGCCTAAAAAAACCCACAACAGTGTCTGGCTAATGCCAATAGTTCCGAAATTTTTACCACATACTTAAGGCCTGATTAAATAGGTTTGAATTTCAGTAGGCATCCTATGGGATAACAGTCTTCAGGCATCCTTCAGATTCTGTTTCTGATTTAGTCGATAGGGGAACAGAGCACTGACTCTATCACCATCCCCTCTTTCCTTTTCCAATGAAAATTCATAGAGGAACAAAGCAAATAGTGCATGCACACCTAAGAGTAACCACTTTGACATTTATATGGGCTGCCTCACTCACTGCAGATCTGCATGAAAATCAAGACACATTTAGCATGGTGAAAACAAACAGGTTGACTCCCATGTACTGCAAGAACCAGGAAAATTGTCAAGTAAGAAAGAGTTCAGTGTTTTACTTGGTTAATGCCAAATGTTTTTTCCAAAAATACTCAATAGAATCACAAAGACCTGCATTTGTCTCACATAACATCAGGCATATAGGTATGGCATTTAGGGCACACTGGCTGCCAAGACTTGTTCAGCAGCTGATGGAGAGGATACCCTAAAAGGCAGCTCATCCCATTTTCATGGGATGAATTAACACATTCCTAGAGGTGCTGTCCTTTAACCACAAGGGTGCCTGGATATCTAGCCTTGACTTGATACCTATAAGGCATTCATGTGAAATAAGGTACAACTTAAAAACCTTGTGAAATGAAACATAACTAGAAAATGAACACACACACACACACACACACACACACACACCCCTTGTTTATATGTCCTATAGAGGAGCAGGAAAATTCAGGGGTTTTGTCTAGATTTGAAATGCCATGGAAATGCTTGATTTTTGAAAAGTAAATGCTGCTGCTTCTTCAGTCAAGCTGCCAGAAAAGGGTTTGATAGCATATTCTTCCCAGTTCCAGTTACATCCACAGGTGCTAGCTTAACAAAGGTCCCTGGTTTTTCATGCCTAGCATTTCAAGACTGCCTAGTTCCAAGGGAGCTACTGTTCAGCAGGGGTTGTGGGGCACTTTGGTCAAACAATGCTAACAAATTTTCAAACTGTAAACTTAAACACTTTTTAAGTTACATGAGAACAAGGTTCCAACATGCAGAAGCTCACAAGCACAGAGGAAACACCTCTGAATGCTCAATTTGGACTCTATCACAGGATTATTTCTTTACTGCTAAAATGTTACATACTGGACTTCTTAAGCACTTAAGGAGACATACTTTTATAACCATATTATTTTCATCCTATTTCTCTCCATGCATCTAATAATATTTAGTGTTCCACAGTGGGATGCAAATGTTAATTTTTAATTTGCTAGTAAATTTTCTGAAAGTGTCTTCCACTTATCAGAGAAAAAATCTGTACCTTTAAAACACTCCTGATGTTTTATGTTATGGCAACTTTAAGCAATTTTCAGATGCTCTAATGAGCCAGGGAGGCAAATGCCTACTCATTTCAGAAAAAGAAGCTCACATTGTGCAAACTTTTCTGACTCACCGTCTTATCAGGCTGTAGCTGAGGTTTGATGTGGTCTGCTTCTCCTTGTGATGCCAGCTGTATTACTGTTTCAGTTTCATAAAACTATCTAGCAACAGTGTGCTATGAATCATTAACAATATTGTTTGCAAGATTAATTTTGTCTTCCACATGTTTTGCTGTAGTAAATTTCCACTTTAATACAAGCCACATACCTGTAAACAGAGCTTAGCTTTTCACTTATTACCTATTAATATTCTATGGGTTCTGACAACATGGTCAGCCAAGTGCAAGAGAGAAAAGTCAACCCTCTGACTCTCAGTAATTAAAAAAAACATTACAAAGCCTTGTAGCAAGATACAGGGGCTTACAGAGAGAACACAAAGGGTAATGGAATAAAACTTGGAGAGGAGAGATTTAGATAAGTCATTGGGAGGAAGTTCTTCACCGTGAGGGTGGTGAGGCACTGGAACAGGTTGCCCAGGGAAGCTGTGGAAGCCCCTTCCAATGGAAGTGTTGGAGAGTAGGTTAGATGGGGCTCTGAAGAGCCTCATCTACTGGGAGATGTACCTACCAATACAGAGGAGTTGGATCTAGATGATCTTTAAGGTGCCTTCCAACCCAAACCATTCTATGATTCTTAGCATTGCCACTTTACATTGAAGCAAGGAATTAGCTGACTAATCATGTGTGCAAATGATAGAATAATGTTGAAGTTCTTTCTCACGGCCTTGGGTGTAAAAGTAGCACTTGTGTTTTGGGAAACTGAGCTTGCTTGCTGGAATACCACCCTGCTCCCTTTTCTGTGCAGAACTGGATATTAAAGAAACTCTGTGTGTTGATTGGCTTCTTGCACACTGGGTAATGGGCCTTGTTTTCAGGACAGCATCACTTCTAAATTTGGAGCTGCTTGTGGTTGCTAGCAGCCCTTTTCCATGTCCCCTAGATACAGTGATGTTGAAATTGCTCTTTGAAGTTTTAAATTAGTGTTTTCTTTTGTTTGTTGGTCAAAATAAAAAGAGGGCAAGAGCACAGCCGAACCTCACAGGTCATTGTGAGCTCAATTTACCCTACACTTGCTTTTTGCAACTGAGAAGAGCTGTAAACCTTACCTAGAAAGTTTGCCTAAGATGAAAGATTTCTAAGAATAGTGTTCCCTTGCATTGCCAAACAAACTGTGCTAACAGTGCTGGGCATTGCATAGTGTGTCTCATAAGATTTCCAGTCTCCTAAGTTTAGAGGCTGGATTCTGTTTGATAAGTCAGTGGAAAAATGCCACTAACATCTACAAATCCAAACACATTCTACCTGAAGAGAAAATTAATTGCTGTAGTTGTATATGAAAAATTCCAGTCAGCAACAAATGAATATATACCAGGCCCAATTATCAATTCAGTGATTTTAGACAATAAGGAAACCTGTGTGTCAATCCCAACAAACACAAAACCTCCAAGGTGAAAAATTGTTTTCATCAGGTAAAAAAGGGCAATTAGATCGGATGACAACAATTCTTCTAGCTGGAGGTGACAATAATGCCCATGAAATGTGTAGTAAGAACATGCTTAAATCACTTCTTTTATTCTTGATTTTGACATTTCAGTTTGGATTGGGTGTGTAAGTTGTTTCTAACACTGACAGCTGTATAAGCTCTCTTGACATAAATCAGCATAGCCTTACTAACTTTCAAGCAGCAAAGTTGATTTGAAAGAACTGAGGTGCTGGCCTAGCTTTTGTAATCTGTTCATATATACTTAATTCATGTATATATCCAGTTTTTGACTGCCTGTCTGTCTTACATGCAAAATAGCTTTCAAGACCCCAAATAAAGGTTTATTTAGAGTACTATGGAAAGGTTTATTAACTTGGAGCTTAAATTTGAAAATGCTGACCACAGACTACTGAAACAAAATCAGTGGAGCCACATCAAGTTACACTGGTGAATAATCTGACAAGCAGTGACCTCCTTCTTAAAATGTTACCATTTCTTTTTCCATTGAGAAATCTCTTTGGTTTATGTTTCTGCTTCTTCCTTTAAATCTAAGTTCTCTGAGGATTGCATAGTAGATAATACTGTTATGTTGGAGGGACTGAACTTCCTTTCTGTTTTTTTAATTCAAAGTACAAAGGCTGAAGTGCTAAACTTTATGAGGCCTATAATAAGTCCTTGGCCTGAAAAGTGCTAAGGAATAAAAATAATTAATAATCATCTAATACCAAGCACTATGTCATGTCTTTCATGTGAGGAAGTCAAACCACTTTATGAACAACAAAGAATTAATAGAGGAATGTTTTGCCACAGGCAAAGAAATGAAAAAAGAAACCATCCCTCTACTCACTGCTGCCTCCTGAACTCAAGGCATTAACTCTGTGAGTGAAAATCATACTGCTTTTTAGTGCTTATTTCTTAATACTTCTGGAAACTTGGACCATGCTTTTCCTCCACACAAAGTCTGTCAGTATGCAAGGAGTCATGTGGCAGGACTGGTTCAAGTAAAAGTCAGGTCTCCATAATTTTATTTTCCTAGTATTTCTGCTGTGCCATGAGCCACCAGGGAAACTGGTTTGCTGCATTTTTTCCTCTTAGTTGCACACGGGTAAAAATAACCATTTAGTGCTTCTGAAAGAAGGGGGGACAAAAGTCCAGAGTAGAGCACTAAAAACAACTGGATGCCTAAAAAATATGACCTGTGAGCAAAGAACAGGAGAGCTAGGGGTGTTCATCTTAGTGAGGAGTAAGGGCAATCACAGACAGAGCATTCAAGTCTAAAAAGGTTACTGTGGAGAAGAAAGACCTGTTCTCCCTGGACATTGTAACTAGGATGAAAAACAATGGACATCAAGTACAGCAAAGGTGGGACACTGCCAGAACAAGTCCTAGAATAGGCAGCATTAACTGTGAAGTTATGGGGAGTTCTTCAGATTAGACAAATACTCCTGTGGGGTGCTAATGGCATTGCTGGTTTGGCCTTTGAGCAGGTGGCTTCCTGAAGACTCTTCCAGGCTATGCTTCCTATGCATCAGCTTTTAGGACAATAGTGATTCTTTGCATCTTGGGTTAGATTCAACACAAGGGCTCTAGAGGCTGTAATCCTCAATTTTCACAGTGCTGAAGTAAGGTGGGTAAGAAGTAGGTGCTAAGTCTTGAGATGGCAGATTGGGAAGATCTGAACCTTTTCCTTATGAAAGTGCTCAAAAACACAAGAAGCACTTTAAAAATGTTTCATTATAAACAGGTTACATTTCATTATAAAGCAAAACAGTGCCTAAGTTTTGTGAAACTAAGGTTTTAGTTAATAATTTAGCAGAAAGCCTCTGAATATATTGTGTCTGTGCATCTTCCCAGAAACAGTAATTAATAGAGTGTTCAGCATGTTTTGGCACAGACAAATTAGCTAAACCTAGGGAGATGTACCGTACACATGCAATACTTCCTTCTGGCATAGTCACAAAAACAAATCCACCAATTTCACAGAAGCATGACTGTATTGCCTTTAGCTCAGTGGAAGTCAAAAGAGTTTTGGTTACTTATGCCCTCCATATCTTGTGAGGTTCTTTTAGGGGTAGACAGTGATCCCCTAGGTAAGGCTAGACAGGGAAAGATTAGGTGCAGATTTTTCTTGAGACAACGGATACTTAAAGCATTGCAGGCAGCTAATCGAGAGGTTTTTTTCACGTAGTTCTGAGAACAAATATGTAAATGATGCCTAATAAGCTATTTAGACTCTGCTAAACGTGGGCGGTTGGACATACTGTCTCTTCATTGTATCTCATCTATGTTAGATGCATCGCACAATTTAGAAAAGAAGGGCAAATGGAACAGTATATAGGCAGGGAAAATAGGGTGAGAGATGCTGTACATAGCAAAAAAGCTGTAACTGTTTGGATAAATAAGAAAGAACTATGACAAGATATTATGCTACTTGGGTAAATATACAGGATTCAGTCTCTGACAGATTCCAGTCCTTTTCCTCTAGTCTGCTTAGAGGAGGATGATGTGGCAATTGAAATTTGGGATTGCATAGTTAGTATGTGCTTAACCTACCAGAGACCAAGTCTTGTGTACTATTTAAGTACCACTCTTTTCCCCCTAAGCTCTCTGCCTAACTAGGGGACAGACTAATCTTTTTCCAAATATCAGTTTGGAGTATATGAGACATCTGATCTGAATCATCCTGTGGGAGAGTCTTTTTCTTCTTATGGAAGAGCTGGCTAGTTTCCTATTTTAAATACCTGAACAAGGGAAATGCCCTAAGTATAAACATCTCATCTGTGAGGTTGTAAGCATGAAATATCACATATAAGTTTGCTACCATATCATTGAAAGAATTAGCTAGATAGAAACATGAGGTTTTGCTCCCAGATTTGATATGCAGTTTTTTACCTCTGAAAGCTTGGGACACCAAGATGCTGGCAATGCATGGAACCAGGACTATGATGATGTACTTGTGTTTTAGGAGGTTTCCAGTCCCAAAATCAAGCCTGCTTCTTTTGGAGTCTTTTGATCATAACAGCAAGCATTTAAAGCTGGATTTTCAAAATGCATTATCCAGAACTGGATGCAGTACTCAAGGTGGGGTCTCAAAAGGAAGATTCACTTCCTTCTACCTGCTGGCCAATGCCTCTTCCTCTAAAGCCCAGGATACAGTTGGCTTTCTGGGCTGCAAGCGCACGTTCCCAGCTCATGGCTAAATTTTCAACCACCAGTACTCCTAAGTCCTTCTCTGCTGGGCTGCTCTCATTCCCTTCATCCTGCAGGCTGTATTGATCTTGAAGATTGCCCCAACCAAGGTGCAGGACCTTGCACTTGGCCTTGATGAACTTTACAACATCGCATGCGCCCACTCATCAAGCCTGTCAAGGTCCCTTTGGGTGACATCCCTTCCCAAACCACAACACAGATGTTTTTCAGATTTCAGTCCCACAGAAGCACTGCATACTTCAATTGCATGTAATGTCTTACAGACCTGTTCTATTTTCATGAAAGAGTCAAGAGGTACATGGGTGCAGGAAGCTACCAGCAGTTCTTCTACCAGCCGTGCTGTGCAGAAGGTTCACAAATGATCTAGAAGTGAGAAGTTTGACAGAGAGAAATTTTGAAGTGAAATTTTTACCAGTTGAAAATAATGTACATGGGAATAACCATATTTGGGATTCATAAATCAAGGTAGGTTTTTACTCTGTGTGAGCATTCCTTGCTCCTGATCCTAGGTAAGATACCTGGATGACACTAATGGCGTTATCTTCGAAGAACTGGAGAGCACTGAAGAAGAAAGAGAAATCTTTAATATGCCACTGTGTATGCATCTGATACACTTCAGGTTGCTGCACCTCAGGAGTAATTCTGTAGGAATAGAATCAATGAGGAGAAGGTTGGTGAGGGTGGTCAGAAAAATGAAATGGCTTCCACAGGTGTAAAGAGAATAGACTGTAACTCTCCAACCTTTGACTGAGATCTAGGAAATAATGAATGATGTGAGTAAGGTGACTGGGGAATGATCATTCATTATTTCTTATAGAGCAAGAACTTGGGAATACCAGAGGAAGGAATCAAATGGAAAACAGGAAATGCTTTTGCACAAAAGAGACAAATTACAGAATTCACTAGCACAGAAAATTAAGCACACCAAACATTTAGATGCACTTTAAAAGGTACAGAATAATTCCTGGAGGTTGGGCAGATGTGAAACACCATCCTACAGATACAACATCCAGATCTGGAAGTTCTGATGTATTATAGTAAAATAATGCAGCATCCTAGAGTAGAGATTGCTTTACACATTCCTGTACTTTCCCTGCATATTGGAACAGATGGATCCTTGGTCTCACCTAGCACATCGTATCTCATGTTTCATTAATATCTTCCATATAATATCCATTAGCCAAACTACAGCTTCTGGGCTTCACAGATGCTTAAAGACTTATTACCTAGTTTTCTAGAGAGTATGCTTTATTTGTTCAGGAGTAATTTATATGCTTTTATAGATTTCATTTAATCTTTCAAGTATTTCATAAAAGCTTGTATGAAAACATTTCATCAGATAAATCTTCCTTTCTGATCATGCATCTGTCATCAGAGGTTTTTTTAGCATAGATGAAAACATCATTAAATAGAAGAACTGCTAATATATTTTTATTGCAAGATAAAATTCTGATTCAGAAAATTGCTTCTTCAATAGATAAAGTTACTATTAACAGTGATACATCAGAAATTAAGTTTACTATTTTATACACTATACACCAAACAGATAGCAAAAAATAATCATCACCATGGCAAACCATTAAAAAAATTAAATTGAATAGCCAGGCATGTCTCAGACCTTTGGATTGTAAACTGAAAGACCTGAAGTCAGTTCAGAAGAAATTGCTGGTATTATCAACTGGAAAACCCCCTCAAAATAATCATGTTCCAGAATGAACAGGGACTCGGCTTTCTTCGTGATTTTATTTGGTATGTGAGGTGACTGGTGCTCAGCATCACATTTTTTTAAAAGACCCAAGATAGGTGTAAAAGTAGGGAAACTAGTAAGAGTACTGCATCTTACAATCTAGGGGTATATGATCTGGTATTTCTAGTACCAGAGCACACAGATGAGGCCACCGCACAATAAATCTGCCCAGCAAAACAAACAGCATAGACTTGTCTAAACAAAACTAGGTCTCCTGACAAACAGGGATCTACGGAAGATCTTCAGCAGGTTCTTTATGTGCCTTCAAAAACGCAGCTCCAAACAGCTGCAGGCACAAAACCGCACATGCCAAAATGGAAGGAAAACTAAGCTGCCTTTAAAAATCAAAGGAAAGATGCTGAGACTGGCTCAGGACATATTATGCTCAAGCATTGAACAAGGAATTTTTAACAAGACCCATATTAGTACTGGGAATCTTATGCTGGCATAAACCCAGCATCTTGCAGCTGCGCCAAAAAGACGAGAGATGTTCAGTGGAAAGGACAGACATAGGAAGAATTTGGTTACATGTCACATTCTAGGTTACATGACGTGATTCGGCAGCAATTCCTCAGATGAACTCTGGAGTCAGGGTGACTTAGAGCTGGCCAAATAAATTAGGAATAAGAAATAAGGCAACAGAAAAAAACTGATTCAGATTTCAAGCCAAGACGAGTCCCTTTGTAAAGGATTTAAAATGCAATTGTAAGTCACAAGAAAACAAAAATACATCAAGAAGCAATATATAAAAGAAATAAAAAGGAATTTAACATTATTTAATTATTTTAATATAGTTAGTGTTATAAACGATTTTGCAGGCTCTGGGAATTATTCAAGGAATGCCACTTCCATTAATGTTTATTCCTTTAATGTGTGTAAGACATCACAAGACAATGTGTTAAATCTAGCAGATCTACCCATCTCACACACGCAAAATGCAGAAAACCTCTTAAGCACTTGCACACTGATCTATCTTCAGTCATACAGGTAATCCTAAGGAGTTTGAGATAATTATTTCAGTGAGTAAAGTTAAACCCTGTGTGTTTGGATGAGAGAGGAAAGTTTGCCTTCAGAAAGGTAAGATACTCTTGTGTATCACAATCCTGAGGAATATCAGTCATTTTGAACTTTTTTCTTAATGCATTCCAACTGCACAGCATTTAGACATATTTACAAAGCTGCACTTTGCTTTCTATTTCTTCAGCTGTGTTATCAGGAAAGTTATCCAGATATATCCAAGGCCTTCCAGAGATATACTTTAGATAAATACTTGTTTCCCAATTTTTAGTGACATTTCTTTACAAAGAAACTTGCAACAATGTAATACTTAATTAAGAGCCAAAGTCTGTTATTTTCCTTGTGAATATTGACAACCCTGTTTTAAAAACTGACTTGCAGATAATTTTATCTCTTTTTCCCTCTCATTTTATATTTTTCCACTTGTAGTCTGTATAAGAAAAATTGCATTGGGCAAGGCAAGTAGTGCACTCAAACTGTTTTTCTTCAAATAAAAGAGAAATTTAAAAATAGCCAATTTAAATATACACACGCACATATAAGTAGGAAGAAATGTATAGAAAAATACCAGAAAATGTATAACAAAGACAATTTTGTACGCCTTTCAGTATCATACTTTTGAATACAATGAGATTTTCTCTTTCCTGGTTATTTGAATCCAGATTTTTGCCTTTCCTCTGAGCTGGTGCAAGTAGACTTGCACACCTGGGATGCTCCTGATGCAGACTGAGAGCAGATTCTGGGTTTCTGGTCATAATCTGCTCTCAGGTCCCCATCAGATTTGAGGGGAAAAGGCCTCAGCACATCATTGATTATTCTGGGTGCTGAAATATATACTTCTTTCTGAACATATTAGGGAAAG
>NW_009954542.1:358976-400805 GCF_000747805.2 Chaetura pelagica
GGAAAGAGAAGCAAAGCTTCACCTGTACCACGTTCCACAACATGTTCAATATGTAGTAAGTGATGTAATAGCTCAGCTGGATCAATTTTACTTCCCACACTACACTGCCCAGCAAGCAGGGAGGAAAGAATAAAACACTAGAATACTGTAATCATCTCATTTAGAATAATTTAATCATAGAATCATCCTGGTTGCAAAAGACCTGAAAGATCATCATAACCTAAGTCCACCTACCATAACCTAATCCACCCGTTCAGTGTTTAAATGTTGCTAAACACTGTGTATTTCTGATATCAGTATCTGACTGGATTCATTCAAACCAGTGCTGGATCTGCTCCTGACCATCAGTAGAACCTGCAACAACAACAGGCAGAGTGACTCAAACTGCCACAGGAAACCATTATGTGATTCTGTTACGAGGCATAGGCCTATCACATCATTTCACTCTGCAATATTTTTCAAAATGGCTTGTTCCCTGAAAGAAACATGTAGTCCAGTCATAACTCACATGACAGCACACACAGCAAAATTAAAAGAAAATAAAGGTAATTCAGGTCTAAAAAATCCCATAAAAAATTACTAACAGAGGTGCCTTTTGCTTAAAATGGAGGTTGTCAAGCAGGGATTTTATTGTTTTGAAGCACATAAAGCCTCTTCTTTAAAATGCAATTTATATGATACCCAATGTATCTCAGCCTCTCAGCCTCCTCAACTCCCCCTCTGAGTGGTTGAGTGGATCTTTACTGCTCTAGAAGAACTTTGGCTGTTATGTGGTAGGTGATAAGGTTAATGGAAAAATGAAAGCCTGATGCATGCCCAGAGGGTACAGTAGTAGTCAAAAAGTTCCTCCAGCTGAAGACAAGTAATTAAATCCAGTAGGAATTCCTCCTTGTGGCAGAACACCAGGATTGAACCCCTCCCTGGGCAGCACCTTCCACAAACCACTAGCTCAATGGCATATCCATCTCCCTAGAACTTTGCAGCACTTCATTGCTTTCCAACACTTGGCCTCTGTTTTAAGATTTGTTTCATCATTTGTGTCTTTATTCCTAATGGGAATTTCAGTTCCAAAATGGGCTGGAAGACAGAGATGTAAATGGAGGGCACAATATATTGCTTCCTGAAAGATGATGTGGGGTGGAGGGGAGGAGGAGAGCACAAAAAGAGAAAGGAGGAGGTGTAGCATGTAGGAAGTGTTTTTAAGATTCAGGCTAAGTGAGCACACCAACAGAAGAAGATAATTATAGTACCAGGCAATTAACATACTAAGTATTATTAATAGAGGACTCTTTCAGAGGAGACCTTCGACAGAGACAAAATAGCTCAGATGGAGGACCTGAAAAGAAGAGCTCTGGAGGGTGATGTGGGAGGCAAGTGAGATTCACAGAGCACCTATTGAATTAAAATAGCTAGATTTGCAGCATTAGAGCCAAGTAAAGACAAAGGTGATGTTTGACAAATGGCATGGCCCTTCTGAGCATTGCCAGGTTGCAGTTCAGGAGGGTTCAACCTTCCTAGAGATGAACACTTTCCAACATACTGGGCCAAGATACACTAAAAATGGTTGATTGAGAGTCAGCAAGGTGCCTGGGTCTCTTTAAAAAGCAGTTATTCAGTACATTTATGTGAGCCTGCAGCCCACCAGCTGCTGGCATAAATGACCCATCCTACAAGAAAGAAGAGATCAGAGCTTGACAGCTGACTTCTGTTTTTTTGTCCTTTTTTTTTTTTTTTAAACTCTGATTTCCTTCTGTTTAGAACCAAAGGATAGAAGATTGAAAGGAATTTTACAGGATCATTGAGACCTAACTACTGCAGTCTTGGGGAACATCTCATAGTCTTGGTAACAGAGCCATGGATCTCTACCTTAAAAACAGCTTGGATTCTTGCCTTACTTCCCCTTTGCTCCTGTTGAACAGCTGTTGCAAGAACCTCTGTCTTTGAAAACTTCTGAATGCTTATCAAATTTCCAGCCTAGATGTTTTCCTGTCTAGGTTATATCCATTTGTTCTTGAGCCAATATTTTCCTTTAGTTTAATCACTCTTTTCCCTCCCTGGTGTTTACTTAATTGCTTTTATTGCTTGATTTAAGAGCTTGTTATGAAGTGGTTTTAACTGTCTTTTAGTTTGTTTCTAACTAGACTGTACAATGAATGCCCCAAGGGGTTTGGCCGGGGCTTTCTGTTGTTACGAGTTTGTGATTATTCTTAGTCTCTTGAGGCACTCCTTTATCAGGAATGGTTTTGAGGTAGTTAGAAACAGCACTGTCTTGGTGCTTGGACCAGGGAAATAAAGCCAGAATATTTTGTTAACCAAAATCCAGTCCCTTTCCAGTTGTGAAAATTCAGAATCCACATTTGTGGGGTCTGTGGGGTGCCATCAGAATGATGCTGAGACATTTTTCAATGTAGAGCCACTGAACTACTTCTTGGTCCAAGGAATAACTAGACAGTGGTTCAAATGGCTGGGGATATTATTTAAATATTACTAGGCTCTAAGTAAAGTGTTAGCTTTCAACAAATACTCTCAGAAAGAAAAATGATACAATTAAGAATATTCCTGCAACTGTTTAAACATTTCTATAAATAAATAGACACATAGAACTCTTAGCATGTACAAGACCCTCTTCTTGCTTTCTCTCTCTGATATATTGTCATTTCTTTACCAAGCAGGTTTTGTTCCAGAAGATAAATTCTACGCCTTCCATTCACTCAAATTTTGAATCATAATTCCTACAGCTAGACAGAGATAACTATCTAGTTTGTTATAAGTACCTAAAATAACAGCATCTCAATTGAAGTGTTTTATATGTGGAAAGTATCACACCAATAATGTGTCTGCAAGGCTGATGTCTTGCATTGAAGTGTTAGAGCAGTTCTCTGCACAGTAAGTCCCTGATTGCCTCCCTTTTGCTGTGACCCTGCAGCCTGACTGTGCTCCTCTAGGCAGCATGAGCAGATGAGAGATAGCTGTAAGCTTTCCCTCTACCTGGTTTGCTACTTCTGAGCCAGCAGACAACATATGTCTTTGATTTATTTAATGAATGGAAGCCTAATTATAAAGCAGAGGAAATCACCTAAGCATGAATTTATGGGCTCCCTGAAATTACCTCATTTGTTAACAGGAATTTGTGGTGGGAATTAGTGTTGTGGCAGCATTAAAGATACAAGGAAGAAGGTGTATACCTGGAGGTTTTCCATGACTCCTAGGTGAAGGGAGGACAGGGCTGAGAATGTGCCAGCAATAGAAGAAGCTCCATTGGCAGTGGATTGCAAGCATCTCCTGGAGTCCAGGATGTTATGACAACTGAAATATGAAGACTTGGATAAAAAGTCCAGCATGTTCTGGCAGCAGCCTATCCCACTGTTTGGATGTAGCATAAAAAACTGAGTCATAAAGGACTGAAGCTATATGGTACAAATTTGTGCCCATTTTTGGCTACATCTTGAATGACAAAAATTACAATGACTTCTTAGAAAGGAAAGCCTTTCCTTTCTACTAATATGTTTCAATGTTCCTGGAAGGGAGCCAATGTGTCAATTCAAGTACCCTCTCAAAGTGTGAGGGACTGTGATGTTTCCAAATCACCACGTCAGCTCAAGTCCTTCTGGAAAGTGTGCCAAAGTCTTTCCACCCAGAAGAATGCCTCGTGTTAAGTGTGTCATCCCTGAGCTGGCCCTCTGCTCCCTCCCTGGCCATAGAGTCTCAGCTTTAACCTTTGTTCCCAGACTCTATTTCTCAGCCCCATGGGGAAAAAAAAAATGCCGTAAGAACACCACCCATCCTCCTTTTACATGTCAATGAGAAATGAAGTATTCTGAGAGCTGGTTGTTGATCAAGAACAAGGCAAAAGTTGGGAATTTTAATGCCACATTTTTCTCATAACCTGGATGCTGTTAAGCACATTCAGATTGTACTTACTCATCAGTACAGCTTCTAATTTGTCATTTTCTAAGGACCCAGCCCGGCAGAGGCATTCATGACTATGCAAGGTCCACATTTGAGCCATCCCAATGAAAAGCAGCAGAAGTTTTGTCTGGGTACTCTTCGTTTCAGAAAGACTTTCTGAGACAGAGCATCTTTCCACAAAAACATCTCCAGACTTGTGTTACTTCCTTTGATACACCACCTAGTTAGAAATCTAGCTAATCATTGTCCACTGTAGCTTGATGGAAATCAAAGGACAGCCCATTTAAAGGCCTGACTTACTGAAACTCAAGCCCTTAGAAGAATGTAATTAGATACATGTTCAAATGAAGTGAAACTTTTATGAGATTAAATTCCCATCAATTCATAATTCCTGATTTGGAAGTTAAGTTTGTATAATTGTTTAAATACAGCAAGATATTAGCCTGCATCTTGACTTCTCTGAGCCTCAAAGATTTTTTGTTTGCTCAAAAATATTGGAACCAAGGGGGTGGTGGGGGGGTGGCAGAAGAAAAGAAAGCAGAAAAGAAACACCTGTTTGCAAGTGCACAGCAAGGAGTTTTTACACTTTTTCAGTAAAAACATAAATGGCAATTGTCCTTCCAGATCAGAGAGATGGAAAGGTGGAAAAGCCAAAGCAAAACCAACCAGAACAAACCAGCATCACACTGATTTTTCTATAGCCTCCCAATACACAAGCTGACCCTTGGCCACTGTTATTACAGACACTGCTGATTTCCTTGATTTTGATTTCTGTTTTCCTGGCATTCTGGGTATCTGCTATGGTAACAAAATTAATTTGAGACTATTTTCATTTACAATTAATTTTAAGTTATTTTCTATAGTACTAGAGAGGGAAAAAAACAAACCCTTCTAAAGGATTAGACTATGACTGAAACCAATAGTCTTTTAAAAGTATGCATTTTAACTCAGTTTACAATGTAGGGACGAAGATTTTAAAAATTTTTCTTTGACAGTTCTGTAGGATCAGTAATTACAAAAGAGAAGAAAACTAATATATTTTATTTTTTAAAAATCTAGATCTTTCTTTTCAAAACAGCTTTAGGCAGGAAATTACTTTTCCATCCCTACACATCCGTGTAAAAAAAAACCTAAACAAAACCAAAAGTTTCAAACCCTACTTGGTATTAAGGGAGAAGTTCAGATTTTTCTTGATGAAAGAAAACTACATTAATCACTCACTCCAGTTTAGGATACCTGCCTGAGGAGCAGGACACCCCAGTCTGAACTCCATGCATCTCCCACACTCCAGGAGGGTTCCCTTACTAGCAGCTATGGGGTGTACTGCAATCATAGAATTATTGAGGCTGGCAAAGGCCTCTGAGATCAAGTCCAGCCTCTGACCTAACACCACCACATCAGCCAGACCATGGCACTAAGTGCCACATCCAGCCTTTCCTTGAAGACCTCCAGGGATGGTGACTGCACCACTTCCCTGGGAAGTCCATTCCAATGTCTGATCACCCTTTCTGTGAGGAAGTACTTCATAATATCCAACCTAAACCTCCCCTGGAGCAGCTGCAGCCCACGACCTGTTGTCCTGTCACTAGTTGCCTCGGAGAAGAGCCCAGCCCCACCTGACTACAGCCTCCCTTCTGGGAGTTGTGGAGAGTGATAAGGTCCCCCCTGAGTCTCCTCCAGGCTAAACAACCCCAGCTCCCTCAGTCCCTCCTCATAAGACTTTCCCTCTAGTCCCTTTCCCAGCCTCGTTGCTCTCCTCTGGACCTGCTCCAGCACCTCAATGTCCTTCTTGCAGTGAGGGGCCCAGACCTGCTCACAGGACTCCAGGTGAGGCCTCACCAGTGCAGAGCACAGGGGGAGAATCACATCCCTGCTCCTGCTGGCCACACCATTCCTGATACAAGCCAGGATACTACTGGCCTTCTGGGCCACCTGGGCACCCTGCTGGCTCATGTTCAACCAGTTGTCAACCAGCACCCCCAGGTCCCTCTCTGCTGGGCTGCTCTCCAGCCACTCTTCCCCAGCCTGTAGTGCTGCCTGGGGTTGTTGTGGCCAAAGTGCAGGACCCTGCACTTGATTGGACCTCATACCTTTGGCCTTGGCCTATCAACCCACCCTGTCCAGTTCCCTCTGCAACTTCTTCTTACCCTCCAGCAGATCAACACTCCCCCACTACTTGGTGACGTCTGTGACCTTACGAAGGGTAGACACGATCCCCTCATCCAAGTCATCAATAAAGATACTATGGCCTCACAGATAGTGACCAGTAAATTACTTTTTTAACCATAAAAATGGAAATGTACATTGTATCTTGCTATTCTAGGCTTTATCAATGATATTGTAAAGAACTCTCATTTGAAAATAGAGTGTACAGTGACAGGATCAAGATTTCTTAGCCCACATAAGCAACACCTGTTTCATCAGGCAGTTCAGCAGAACACCAAGGATTTGAAACAAAAAATACACAGGATTTCACAATTTAATAGCAAGGGGTCATTCACAGGAAGCTGACATGGGTGTGAAATTATTGGATAGGTAAAAGCCTTCTAGGCAAATGGGACTAATAATCCTAATCATGTAGAAGGTGATGTTTTCAGGGTCTATGGAGCTTATTTTCAGCTTGTGTGTTCACTTTCTGAGATGTACAAGGTGAGTGCTACCATGGTCAACACAACAATATTTTACCCTATATTTGGCTGTTACTTAGCATCATTCCAAGGCATTATTATCATATATATGTTTTGTTCTTTAGTGGTTTGTTTTTTTTGTCTTTTGCTTTCAAAAAAAAACTTCTGGAGAAAGAATTAAGTACCCTGGAGCCCTGATGCCATTATAGATGCACATGATAAAAGCAGATGTTATTTAGGCAGGATGAGGAAAAACACAGTTCCTGCTTAGTTCAAAATTAACTAAGGGTAGATTGCTGTTCAGCTGAGCAGCACCTAGAAATGCTGTGCTGGGGAAAAGAGGTTTCTGTAGATCGAATCAGTAATTTTTCTTCTCAGATCTACTTCTTATAATACGGTGACAAAATCAAATTCTGTATTGGGTTTTGCACATAGAGCCCAGAAGAACTGATTTCAGGTATTATGTAAATGAACAACAAATCTAAACCTCATTTAGACACACACATACCACACACACTGGAACAGAACTCACATATTCACAGAACTCTCAGCATTTTTACTGATTTCTGTTGAAAGAGCTGTGAAATCCAGGCTACTTGCGTTGGCTTTTTCTGTTCTGCTATTCAGTCCATCACTTTTTCTTTACAATTACCATGGAAGTATCAACTTTTCCTTTTAGTTAGATCTTTGGAGGGCTTTATTTTTGCTTGTTTTCTTTTTAATTAAGAGATGCACTAAAGGACATCCACCACTGCTATAAATCAGGATAGTGCCAGTGATTTAGTCATTTGAGACTGACCTAAGATCTAGTGTTGTGGGTAGGTGTTTTCTTGTAGCTGGATGTGGGGTAAATTAACACAAGTAGAGTTCTGCAATTGCTTAACCTCAAAGAAAGATAATGTATTAGGCTAAGAAAGAACACAGATGTGTCTCTAAGAAATAATACATATAAATGGAATTTAAATGTAATCTATAGAAGAAATGTATTAATTTTAAATAAATATAATAAAGGCATTATTAATACATTTACATTTACTAATATTTGAGTTTAGTTATTAATAATATTTAAGACTATTTATTGTAATATTAAATGTATTTATATTAAGAAATTTGCTTATTTTCTGGGGTCTTTTTAGGACTTAAAAGAATTTAGACCTATTTAAGAGCTGGAAGAACCTGTCCAGAATAACACAGATCAAAATTTGGAAACTCACATGGGCCTGACAGGCTGACCATGGTGTTTTTTGTCAAATATTCTTAAGGCTGATTTTTTAATCAAGAAATAATAAATATATATATATGTAGAAAATGTGTCATCAATTACCAGTTTTTGCTTAGAGAGAAAAGTCTTCCATAATGACTAACTTGGCTTCTCCTTCCTAAGGGAGAAGTGGGTGGGGCTTACCCCTCAGACATAAGGTAGTCCCAGTATTAGGAGCTCTGCATGGAAGGGCTGGGACAGTCTGTGCTTTTCTTTGCAGGCTAGAGGAGCAAGTTGCATAGAGCTTCCACAGAGAAACTCTTGAGTTCATTTTCCACACATTTTCTTTATTCTGACAGCATCTTTAACCTTAGGCTGTCATAGACATTTTACAGTCCCTCCAGAGAGGTTACTCTGGTCAAAATCCAGAGATTGTTTTGGAAGTATCCAGGGTCTTAATCTTTGTTTGGCTTTGGCTACCATGAGAGCTGATACCATAAGGTGCTGCATCCTGCTATTAAAATCAAAGGCCTTGGTTGTGATTTTACACACCCTACTTTTTCACTACTGCAAACCCCCTGGTTGAATTGGCCTTGTTACTGACTTACACCTGCAAGGGACCTTTGTGTGGCTAGAGCAGCAGCTGAATGAAGTGACCTCCTTGAAGGACTGGGCCTGTGGGGTTTTTTTATGAGAAACCAATACAGGTCTGGAGAGCTGGAGTGGTGATTACATGAATTGTTTGCCTCCTTCAGCTCCCTCCCGTGTGCCAACAACAACAGCGTGAGGCACGTTCGAAATCAAACCTGCACAGGAAAGCCAGGGACACAGTGAGGCAGCAGTCAATGAGCAGGACTCCTGCCAACTTCCAGCCAGTGCCAGCGTTTTGTTCCTCTTTAATTCACTGGGTAGCCAGACTACTCTTGTCTCTGCTAATGGGTGCAATTCAGAGGTGCTGCAGGAAACCAACAGGAACGGTTTGAGAGCTTTGGCACGGTCCCCACTGGAAGCAGCAAACATCCACTTGATGCTATCTCCTTCCTTTATTCATCCCCATGACACCTTCCACCTCCTAATTTAATTTTATGACTGAATAAGGCACTGAAGCTTATTCAACTCACGTCCTCACTTTTAAAATTGGAATACTTGCATTTCCTCACCTATATTGATTAAAGAACTTGAGGCACAATGAAGTACAGTTATTGTGGGGGAAGTGGGAGGAATACGAATAGTATAGAGTGCATAGATAGAATTGAGCATATTACCTGTAATAACTATATAAATAACCATATATATGTATATTTGCTCTAATAACAAGAGATGTAGAGATATATACATACACAAGCTGCCTATAATACAACCTAGAGAGATTATTGTTTTAAAATACGTAAGTGCTTGTTGAGGACTGTAACAACACAGCTTTTTATCAGTGGAAGATGTGATAGAAATGGAACTGAATCTCTGAAAATCACAGGGTAATTTATATGCTATACTGCTCACCATTAAAAGAAGACAGAAGTAATTACAGTAACAATGAAAAGGAGTTCAGAGGCCAGCACATTGCAAAAATGAAGTTGATGAAGACCTGACCCTCACCTGCCATAAAGCAATACACCTTTAATTCAATCATCAGTGCTTCTTTAATTGGATGCTTTTCCCATGAAATAATGAAGCGTTTTATTGTAAAAAAATTTCCAGTGCCTTTAAGGGGAGGAAAAGTTTTGGCAGTTTTTTATTTAGAGAACACAAACAAAAAGGTATAAATTTTAGTGTTATAAATTATTGTAATTTCACTTAAATCAGAAGGAACAGCTACTTATACCTGCTGTTGATCTAACACAGCTTAGCACCTTTCTAAAACATCCTCTAATGTCTCTAAGCACTCACTTGAGGATTTTTAATTTCTTTTTAATTAGATAAGGTAAAAAACCCTCTAGAAAGCTAAAGGGAAATGCTTAAAGAAATGGAACACAAAGATCTGTGGGCTAAGGGGAGAAAAAATAAATTAAGTTTTAGGCAAAGGCAAAAAAGGCAAATACTAACATTTTGTCCATGAAGATATTAAGCTATTCAGAAACTGCAAAACACTCAAAGAGTAAAACTCCCTAAACTTTGAAACTAAAAGGGATAAAAAATATATGTACAGAGAAATATGTCAGAATTATTACTATTTGTAACATTTTAAGAGAGTGTGAGATTGAATAAAGATGGCATTAATATTTGCTTTACCTTTTTGCAGAGACAGACCATGACTCACCATGTCTTACATGCATAACCAGACACTAGAGGCAGATAAATAACATTTATTATGCTTTGAAGACTGTTCAGAACTGAAATTCCTGTGCTAATAACATACTGCTTTCCAGCTTCCTTCCTAAAGAAAAATGCAATGGTTTTCATAGACACTCAGACAAGTAGTCCAAGGCGGGAGTTCCATTTATGCTGCAGTCACTTCTCTATCACTCTGCTAATGAAGAAGAGATATAACACGTGAATGAAATTACCTTGAGTTCACCAGTTATATTAATTTTGTTTTCAGCTGGCTGTAAAGCAACTGTATTCTCAGTGTATTTAAAACACTTTGACTCTAAATTTGGAGGATAAATAAAGTTTCTGAACTTAAGAAGTGGACCATTTTACCTCTCAGCTGGTCACAATGTAGTTAAAGGATCAGTGTACATACTCAAAGCTCAGAAAGCTGGAACATTTTCATAATCATATCTAATGGAATAAAAAGACCTGTTTGCTTCATATTTTTCCTCAAACCATGTAGACCCAAAGCAAGGACATTTCTCAACAGAAAAGCCATCCACCAGCAGGGGATGGAAATTTTTATCCACCTCCCTGGGGACTGAAGCGTGCTTTTCTGCTCTTGTTATGTTAACCCCTAATAATAAATGTAGTTTTGCCTGCCTTGTGTATAACGTTGGCAGGCACAGGAGAATTAAAAATAAAATACAACAACAGAAAAAGCAAAAAGCTCCACCAAAAAACCCAAAAACCCCCAACAAAAAACAGAAAAAGGAAAAAAGCACCATCAGCAACTGTTTATAGTAATCTGGAACTAGTGGCAAAGGACTATGTTTTCATGTCAGAGCTAGACTCTGGGTGCATTTTTGAACATAGAGTATATTCTCTGTCCTCAATTGTATCTTTTAGCAACTGGCCTGAGTAGGTGGTAGTGTGAAATAATTGCAAAAGTGATTGTGCCTCAGGCCATTGTAGAAGCAGCAATATCATGTCTTATCATCTTCCTCTGCCTGTTGACATGATTTTCTAGCCTCAGTCTGCACAAAGAGTTATCTTTGCTTCTCCAGATTTCTCTAACTGCAGTTATCCTTGTGCTTTTCAGCACTATCTACTTCCCCGACCAGCCATTCCATTCACTCGTGTCCTTGTTTGCCTCCCACTTCCTACACACTGCCCTGTACTTCACTTTTCTCACACAAAATCCAGAATCTCTCTTATGAAAGGGTAGGTGATATGTTAAGCACTTGGTTGAGTCCATGGCATGTGTTACACACACAATCCCATGTGTGCAGAGTAAAAGAAGGTGAAATTGGCTATAAATAGGAATCAGTGCCAGCAGCCTGAATACCCAACAGCAGTTGCAGTGATGAACCAGCACTTGAGAAAAAAGTCACTGTAGATCACACAGTCTTGGCATATCCTCCTTATCTCTGTTGGGAGATGAAAATGATCCATAAGCTGAAAAACCACCAGGAGGTTTTAGCCTGAGGCACCTATTGGGTGCAAGTTGAAATTGATAACCATGGAGTGCACTGTATCAACAGCTCAGCAACACAGACCACACAGCCCCACCAGGCACGTGGGCAGTGCAGACCTCTCTGCATGTAGCAGGCTAAATTCACACCTAATGAAACCCCTAATCTTTGTATGGTTTTTATATCTTCCTTTCACAGGGACAGCATGACTATCTCCTCTTTTCCTGCATTCTCCTCCCAACAATCTCTGCACCCCACTCAGCCATAAACGAGTCTGTGACACAAGCATTAATGGCTAAACCTCCACATCAGTAGAGGGTCTTTTAACAACACAAGCCATTTATGTGTGAATAGGGACATGTCTATTGCCTTTTAGTAAGTAAAGGATAATTCCATAGAAGTTTTGAATGTTCTTCATTTTATTAAGCTGACTCAGAATACCATCCCTGGGAAAAACACACTGAAGCATGGAAATTGCCTTAAAGAACTTGAGACAGGACTGCAACAGAAATGCCATGTGGCATTTCTCTCTGTGTAGAGTAAGGCATGTTGCATGGTTATTTTTTTTCTAAGTGAAGCAATTACAACTTGCTGTAGGTATCACATCACTGGACAAAACCCTGGGGGTGGGGGGACAGGATTTAGAATTGCATTGCATGCTAGGAAATGTGTAAGTACTAGCTTGGGCATTTTTAGGAGGATTTTCTGAGATTGACTCACTTGTTCAGTTACAACCCAGACTTGTTAACTTTTTAGATACAGTACAACATCCATTCCTTTCCTGAGATATTTCAGAAGAGAGAAGTCTTGCATGGAAGAAAGAAGAAGGTTGAGAAAGTTTAGGGAAGGTGGAGGGAAGGTATCAAGATATGATGAAGAAAGTGAGCTAATCACTGAGGATGTGGAGTCGGACATGGCCAAATTTAAATGTGATTATTTGCTTGCCATTCTGGGCCTAGCCCAGCATAGTTACGTTTCCATGAAGAAATCAGAGTTTTCTGGAGTATTGCTCTGTTTTAAGGTGGTGGGAGCCAAAATATTTGTCTTTATCAGCTGTGCTCTGAGTGCAACACTGATTAGTGCCTTGCTGCAAGAAGAATCTGTAATTTGCAGAAGAATTAACCATGCAAAAATGTTTTATTTATTCTCAGGATCACTCAGGGGTCCATACTGGGACCAGTGCTGTTTAATACCTTCATTAATGGTACTGACAGAGGCACTGAGAGCCCCCCCAGCAAGTTTGCTTATGACACCAAGATGGGTGGTGTGGTCGATATGCCAGAGGGGCAGGATGACATCCAGAGGGACCTGGACAAGCTGGAGAAGTGAGGCCAGGTGAACCTCATGAGGTTCAATAAAGGCAAGTGAAGGGTCCTGCACGTGGGCTGGGGCAACCAGAGATATCAATACAGGCTGGGGATAAGAGAACAGCCTTGTTGAAAAAGACTCAGAGGTACTAGTGGATCAAAAGCTGGACATGAGCTACCAATGTGTAATTGCAGCCTAGAAGGCCAACTCCATCCTGGACTGCATCAAAAGAAATGTGGCCAGCAGATCAAGAGAGGTGATTCTGCCCCTTTACTCTCCCCTGGTGAGGCTGTACCTGGAGTACTGCATACAGCTCTGGAGCCCCCAACACAAGGTCATGGACCTGTTTAAGTGTGTCCAGAGAAGGGCCACAGAGATGATCAGGGGATTGGCACACCACTCTGATGAAGGCAGGCTGAAGGAGTTGGGGTTGTTTAGCCTGAAGAAATTAATCTCTAAAAAACACCACCAGCTACTGAGAGAAGCCATCCATACTTGAGAGTCTCCTTCAGAAGAAACTTCTCAGCCAGGAGAAAAAACATTGAATTAAGCACTAAAGCAAAGATGAAAATCAAACATAACACTGTGTTGTGTTAGAGTGACCATACATGCAATAGCCTAGCAAAAGCTGTAAAGGCCCATAAAGTTTCCTATTGTTAGTTGTTTAACCAAGCTTGCATGACTCATTCACTAGGCTTTGCTAGGCAGGGACAATTGTGTGACCATGCCCATCTTGCTGTAATAAACAGTCCCTGTTTTCCTCTGCTCAACAGGAGGTTTCTTCATTTTCCTTCCTTGCAGGGCATTAACATCATTTACTATTCTGGTCCTCATGGTGCTTGATAAAGAAATGGCTCAACCACAGAACTGGAATGAGACACAGGACAGACAACAGAACATGTGAGTAGGAACCTTTTATACAATCACAGGCGTGAGTCAAACATTGATGATATTTGGGAAGAGAAATTTGCCATGAACATAGCAAAACAGGATTTGGCACAAGCTGCCTTAGAGGGCATGGAAAAGACTTAGTTATAAATTACTAACTTTACTTAAACTTGACTTCAGGCATGGATAGCCTGAAGCCAAATCAGCCTCAACTGTCAGTAGTACTATTCAATGAAAAGAACATGCTGGATTTTTCCATTCAGCCTTTTTCCCCCCCTCCTCCTATGACAAGAGCTGGAGTCAAAAGCATAGGAATGCCATGCCATAAAATCTTCAGACTGAGAAGAAATTAAAATTTTAAAATCCTTTATGCCTTTGCTTCTTTCCATATTCCCCCTGATTACTTACAGGCTGAATTTTTCCTTTCTATCCTTTCAAATGAAAGTGGGGAAGAATGGGTTCTGGGTGAAAAACATTTGTCCGTTTACTCAGTTAAAAAAGAGACACATGGCAATGAAATAAAGATATTCTCTTTCTTTGAAGTGAGATTAAAGAAGGTTCTGAACATGTGAAAAACCCTACTGTCTGTTCACACAGTTCATACAGAGTGCTCTTGACTCCAAGGGTTGTGCATCCTTGACCAGCTGTCTTCATCAGTGTCTTTCTCCCTCCCTGCAGACCACTTTCTTTCCTAAGCTCAGCACTGCAAAATGCCTCCAGGCTCTGGTCCTTGAAGCCTCGTGTTCCAGTGGGAAAACTGTGGCTATGATAGAAGTTGCCTTTGAAAGCTCAATTTCCATAGAAAGAACCAGTCTGAGCTTGAAGGCAGGCTCTGGACTTGAGTGTTTCCTCTTAAGCTCATGACACTTGCTCAGTGGGGCCTCTTGCAATAGTGCACGTTAACCAATCCACATGTCCTACTCCTACAGCACATGGAAGTTCCTGTTGAAATCACTGTTTACATCTACTACTAATAAAACTAAGTGTTAATGAGCACTGAGGTCAAGGAGCATGGAGCAACCTACGTTCATGCTAGCAACCTGCCTACAAGAGGGTAGGGGCATGCAGGTTGCCTGCTGGGGATGGGTCTTGAAATGGTCCAGCAACCAGACCTACCCTACAGCTGCTGGGCAAACCAGTGTTTGAAACAGTCCTCATTCAAGCCAGGGACTGCTTAACTGTTCATTAGTGCAGACAATCACAGTGAGCTTAAAATTAATACTACAGGCAGCTGCATTAAATGTTTTATCTATAGAACGTAAAAGAGTATTTAGGCAGATAGATGAGTCTACTGACTAAATTTGGGAAATATTCTAGGTTTTAAAAAAGATAGGCAAGCATAGACAAAGAGCATAGTTTGGATCAGAATTGTTTAAAACCCTCTGCCTGTATATCTGCATTAGCTCAAACAGGACTAAGTTTTAGGCTGCCTGAAAGTTGATCTGTGCCATGGTTGCTGCCCTGCCCCTGCTCCAGAAGATGGGATTTCACACAAAGCTTTTAGAGAATTAAAATGTAGAAGCTCAGCCAAGTGGGCATCAGCATCCATCAGATAAAAAGTTTGACTAAAAATTGCTTTTATTCAAACAAAAGTGCCTTGTAAGGTCAGCACACACAAATATGAACTGCAGGGTACACAAGTTAGTACTGAGAAATGTCCCACTGACTTCAAAAGTTGATTTCTGTGGTTAAACACACTTTGTCAACTTCACTTTGAATGAAAAGTTTTCTGTTCTAGCAAAAATAATCTCAGAAAAAAAAAGAAAAAAAGAAAAAAAAACAAGAAAAAAAACACCTTAGCTGAATCAGTTTAAGAAAAATGTCATTGCCCAGTTGTATTCTCATCATGACACTAACTTTTGTTGCTGCTTGCAAATGAGTGAGCAAGGCTGGGGAGCATTTTTTCATGGAGCATTTTACAGTTTAACCTTTGTTCCTTTGCTTTGCTTTATTTTCTATTTCTTCCAGTGGGGGGAAACTGACAAGTGAAAAGAATACCTATTTTTGACACCAAGATTAGGAGTGTAACACAAAAGTCAGGACACATTTCCCTGTGGCTAGAGTGTTATCAGGTGTGCTTCATGGAACTGTGGCTTTCATTTCAAGGACAGGTTGCATGATTGAATTTAACAGACACAGCTGATGCCATGTTGGCAAACGTGCAACACTTTGAGGACCTTCACTTTGGAACTGCTTGACTTCACGGTAAATACTTTTATTTTATTTGGTTTTAATTATGAAAAAATGTATGTCTTCCCCTTTTCCTTCATTCTCTTTAAACTTGCTTCAGATATTATAGTTCCACTGGACCTCACAGATACAGAAGCATCAACTGAGAAGGAAAAAACAGTACTGAGGTTTACCTCCTTGCTGGGGACATTTTAGTGTGTACTAGTGTTTTAGTAAGCAGCTCTGTTATGTGTAGCAGTCATTTTCCCCAGTGATAAAGTCCTTAGTGTCCCAGACTGAGGCATATAGGTATATAAAATAATAGAATCACAGAAAGCCAGGTTGGAAGGGACCTCAAGGATCATCTGGTCCAACCTTTCTAGGTATTACTATGGTTTATATGAGGTGGCTCAGCACCCTGTCAAGCTGAGACTTAAAACTGTCCAGTGTGGGGGAATCAGCCACTTCCCTTGGGAGACTATTCCAATGTTTGATGGTCCTCATGGTGAAAAATTTACCTAAAGGATTTAACTTTAGGATTCACCTAAATGATTTAACTGGAGCATTTTCTTCAAAAGCTAGGTCAGAGCACTAAGCACACGATGTTCCAGAAAATACTCGTTTTTAAAGATGATGAGACTCGGGCAGTCATGAGAAAGAGGGGCTAAGAGAGACTACCTCGAGAATACCCCCGTGCAGGATAAATTGCATCCGTGTGGGTCCTGACAGATTTTCTTTTTACCCTACTGGTGTGGACCTTCAATAAGGCAGATATCAAAGCTGCCCCAGGCAACCAGTTCTTGCTTCTTTGGTAAGCAATTCCAATTTTTCGTTTTTCTTTATTTGTTATATTTTATACTATATTACATATTGTGTGTAGTTCATAGTTTATATTCCACACAGTGTGGAATTCATCTTTATTGCAAAAGAATGGTGCTGTGATTCCAACTATCTTCTTCCTCATCTTGATTATTAAAACTGAAGGTTTTCCCAATTCCAGCATAAATGCTAGAACCAAATTTCTTCATGTAGCTTCATTTTTACTTTTTTTCTCTTAGCATTTATATAAGTAAGAAATTACTCTTTCTTTTTTTTTTTTTTTTTTTTTTTTTTCCAGATAGTTATATGAGGTCTCTTCAGCTAATTTGGTAATCATAACAAATGAGCAGCTGCTCAAAGTATGCCTATTGTTAAAAGGAAGATACTTTTTTTTGCTTCCTGAAATGGTGCCCATTATTTACAAACCTCGTTCTGCTGCAACAATTCTTAATTATTCCTGCCATAAAGACTGTATCTGGAAAAAATTAGATACCATCAGAAAAAGACAAATATTACACAAGTCCAAAATATGTGCTAAACTGGTAAGTGATGTAACACATCAATATTGTAGAGAGATTTGTAATGATGAAACACAGCTCTATATTGGCAAGTGGAATTCCCCTCTTGTGTATTACTTAATATATAGCTTTATTTTGATATAGGGGTGCAGTTTCCTGTATTTCTTTAAATAGAGAAACTTTGAAATGAAAAGTGTGTGTAAAACAGGATTTGGCTGAATACTGCTTGTTTCATGTCTGTAAAATATTTCAAATGAAAAAGCACTAGTAGTTGTACTTACTGGGTCCAGAATAGTCTGTTACTTATTATTTTAATTATTTAATTAAATTATATTTAGAATATATTTTAATCTCACTTTGGTAATTCTCATGCAAGAAAATGGGTATACAGGTGGACTACACAAGAGATAACTCTGCAAAGTGCATTGCTTTTAGGGCTAGCTCTGAAGGGCAACGGCTTCCAGGGTGTGACCCTAAGTCATGGTTCTTGCCCTGCATTTTTTCCATCCTACTGCTTGGCAGGTCTGCAGCTCAGGGTGTGTGTTTTTCACTGTGTCATCTTTGATCTACCACGTTCATTCTTATGAGCTGACCTAATGTACTTCAGATTTTATATTTTTTTAATGAAAGGGGAAATACTTCAGACGAGAACTTTCCAAGAAATAAGCATCAGAACCAAATCTGGCCCTGTCTGTTAATACTTCTTGTTTTATTTTTCTACCCTGGGTGCAAGAACGTAAAGAAAACTCAAATAGGAGTATACATGATGGCTCAAGTTCAGCACCAGTGCCAGTGTATGGGAAAGCCAATGTCAATGAAATTTCAGCAATTCTTTCAGTTCTGAAATGATGCCAAAAATGGTATTCTTAAAATAAAATTCAAATGTATAATTTCTAAAATAAGCTATTATTTCTCACCACCATTTTTACCAATTAGAAGAAGCACACATGCTTGGATCAGTTTTTACTTTTAGTAGAAGATTTACAACACATTTCAAGGAAAGAATACATTCTAGAGATGTTGTCAGACCCTTTATTAAATTCTGGAAACTCTGACCAAAGTGGTTCTGACATTTGACAGGTGAACAGCTTCTTGAAGAGAAGTTCTCAGTTAACACCAAATGTTCAGAGCTAATCTGCTTCCACTTCTTCCTTGCCCTTACTTCAAAACCGGCATCTCATAAATGAAGGATCGTATGGCTGGAACATATTTCCATGACAAGTAAGTGTGTTTTTTGGTGAATATCAAAACTACCATGGGGAACAGCATAAACTTGCTGAAGCACATGGGGTGTCCTTACAAACATTCCCCCTTTCAGTATCTGTTCGGGATTTCAACCACAAAGTGGTGCTGTTGCAGAAGGTATCAGCTGACAAGGCAAACCCACTCCCTGCTTTGCTCTTACAATGATCCAAGGCATGAATTACACCCAATCCAATTTTCATCCATTTACATACACGCATATCTTCTCTATAAATATTCATCTTTTAAACAGCAAACGCAATCACAGCCATGTCTGTTAATATGTAGAGAAAAAAGCCACATCTTCAAAGCATATAAAATGTTACATGGTTTGAAGTCTGGTCAAGAGCCTAATTAATCAGATCAATATCTAGTAATTATGCCAGTTAAAATCCCCAGAATGTAAAGATTCCTTTCTACATCACGCTTCAAGCAATATTTCAAATTCTTGCAGGCAGAACAGACATGTTCAAAGTAACTTTTTTTTTTTTTTTTTTTTTTTTTTTTTTGCCATGTCAGAACCTCAGATCCAAGGGCTACATGTAAAATAAGATGATCATTAGGGAGCTGTCATTTTTTATGATTTCAGTAACTTGTATAAACCTTAAAAAAAAATCCACTTCTTCTGAGGATTAGCATTTAAAAAAAACACCACAACACCACCAAACCCAGAATAGCAGATGAAGATATAAAAATACCTAGAAAAAACCAGCTTCAGAACAACAGAAATGTCTTACAAGAGAGGTTGGAAAGCTGCAAGGACCAAACATGTCTCCATTTTATATAGCTCACACACCCAGTCTACAATGCTTTTTACAGTGCACACATATTTGGCAAGATTAAGGTGTCACATCTCAAATTACAAGGCGTCTGATTGCCCATAGAGCTAGACACAAGTACAGGGCAAAACCCCTCATCTTGTGCAAACTGCCTAGCCCTGGCAGGCTTGCCTCTCTTCCCTGGTAGGCAGCTCCTCTGCTTGGGACACTTACTCTTAGCGACACAGCCTTCTGGTTTTCCTTCTTCTGCTGGGCTAGCTGCAAATGCAAAGTTCCCGGGCTAGTGCTGTATTCAGATGCTTAACCCTTTGCCTACCTCTGAGAAAGCATTCACCACCCACAAGAAAATTTGCTGTCCGTAGCACTGTTTTCTACTTCAGGAGATTAATAGCTGAACCACATTTTAAGCATTTCTCAGGTCTGACTGCAGTGCTGGGGCTGTGGAGGACAGGATTGCCTCCTCTTAGCTGAAAAAGCTCTAAAAAAGAAAGGAAACTGCATTCAGAGAAATGGGGAAGACAAAGACTTAGAGTTATTCAAGGTTTCAATGTGTTTTTTTCTGATTGGCAAAGCAGTAAGTTTTAGTAGAAAATTCTTAGGAGGCAAGAGTGGAAGATGACTCTTGCATCCGAGCAGTTCGAGGGAATAAGCCACTCAGGTGTAATTTATGAGACATACAATTTGTAGAGTTCAAAGTTCCCTGAGCAGGATTATTTTATGGTTGAAAGGGCAACCCCAACAAACGACACCAGCCGTGTTTCAGTCCACAGCGGAAAATACTTCAATAAAACTGTGACAACTGTCTAGGTAGATTAAAATGTCTCAAAGAAGATAGGGTCGTGCTTTCACAGCACGGGAGGACTAGCCATCCTTTCACAGGGAGGGGAAAGAGGAAAAATTCCTTGGTTAGATAACAAAAGACAAAAACTTCATGAGTTACTAAAGGAAGTATGCTTTAAGGAAATAATGTGGTGACTCTTAAGATTTGAAGCATTGTGTCTTACATGACCATGTCCTTGTGGTTATGACATGCTCAATTATGCTGGAATCAAATAGAAAAGAAGGATGACTTAAGCATGTAAATTTAGAGGGAGACTTAGAGGCATGCAGCTAAATTTATCAGCCATCTCTGTGAGCGATCACTCTAAATAAAAAGTTTGGAAACCAGTCGCTGCTGGTTGCTGATGAACTTACCATGTTTTTGGCACTTACCATCCTTTTCTTAATGGACTAATCTGCAAATCGAAACATGGGGAATATCTGAACACAAATCCATCCTAAGGTCTGTTCTTAATGGTGGGCATTTCTCCCAACACTTAGTTTTGTATCGGGCGGGTTGCTCGGTTGACAGAAATACTGGCTGAGGAAATAAATATGTTTAAAATTTTCAAGTAATTAAATATATATATATATAAAAGAAGAGCCAAAGAAGGGGCTTATGGCATTCTAGTTCTGTCTCTATTTCACCTGTTTTACATGTCCTATAATGACTTCTGAATATGGGTAAGAATAGCAACACATGCTGGCAGTTTGACCAAAGGGTGTGCGTGTGCATGTGTGTGAGTGTGTGTGTGGGAGACAGAGACAGTGGGGGTGGGGAGAGGGGCGTGGGGGGGAGTGGATGGACCATTAGGGTGCAAACACAGAGACATTCCTGCAATAAAATACTTGTCTTCTGAGAATCGCGGTCCGGAAGAGACAGTTATGATTTAACAAAATAATTATCTAAAATGTTCCCTGGTCCTAATACTGGTCTTAAAAATATGAAAAAAAAAAAAAATGCCAGGAAGAGGAATAAACCTGTCAATTTGATAAAAAATAAAACAAATAGGTACATGTTGGTTTTTTTAGATCACGTGGGGAAAACAATACTTTGTGACAGTTTGGTGATTTTCAAAAAAATGCCTTATTCTCTGAAATTCCCCAACGAGGCGAGGTTATAAATGGTAGGTAGGGAGAGCAGAGCGTGGCAATAAAGGGGTTAATCTGCAGAGCACAGAGCCATCTGGCTGAGCTGGTTTGTTATAATCGAGCAGATTATGTTCACGGGACTCAGAGTTTAAGGCTCCTCTCCCATAGAGCAACTCTGCACAACCCAAGCAGACCAACTTTGGGACTTTGAATGAACATATTTACATCCACCTTTCTCTTCATGTCGACTTTTCTGGAAACATTTACACGGATGCCATGGTTACTCCTACCACGGTAAGGGAAATTTGACGTTTTCTAATAGGGTCCTAAGAGGGCGGGGAGGGAAGGAGGGGGGAGAGGGGTCCTTTAAAGAAGTATAATGGGGAGGAGGGGGGTCTTGTAAGCAGTAGATCTGTCCCAAATGTTGTTGCCTTTCCCATTGTGCCTCCTCCTTCCCCCACCCCTACTTGCCCTATAGCTTGCTTTAGTCCTGAGGTTCCTCTCTCCTCCTGCTCTGCACGCTGTTGTTCAGCTCCCTGGCAAAGAAGCAGTGGAGGAGAAATATGAGGTGCTAAAGGAATCTGATTTAGGAGGCAAAAGCAAAGGAGACTCTGAGTTTTATTTGAAGAGGGAAACCAGCAACTTCAGATTATAACAAAAGGGGTTGCAAATCTTGAGCGTTGATTACAAGAACCAGCCTCAGCATACGTAGCCTGCTTGCCCTCAGGGAAAGTTAGAGCCCTTGACAAGCAAAGGAAAAATTCTCTATTTCTAGACCTTGCCTGTCTCAGGTAACTAACTTAACTACAGCTTTCTTTTGTGTGTGTGTGTGTGTGTGTGTGTGTGCGCGCGCGCGCCAGACACTGGAAACCCTATTCATGACCTTTGGATCAATCCTTGCTCTCCTCAAACCCAAACACTAAATTCTCTGGGAGGAACTGGAGATCAAAGGATTCCCTGCACATCTGTGTCTAGGTGAAAAAGATACACTCACTTTGTGCTAGGATGGCAGGAAAACTGTTCCTACGCTGCAATTGACGGCGTTTGGGAAGTGCCTTCTAGGAATGCTGCACACAACTAATCAACACAGAGGCACATATAGAGAGCAAAATAGAAAGCTGTTTCTCATCTAAACAGCTGAAATGCAGCTTAAAGCGTCAGTTACTGGCGAGTCCTTATGGAGACACCAAACTGCTGTTAGCCAAGTGGGGAAAAAGTCCTTGAATGGTTTAGATACTTTTCTGATCAGTTCTTAATCCTTCATTAAAATAAACGGGAAAGCTGTGTTGGTCCTATCTCTTAAACTATAAATATGCAGTATCTGGAGAGATGGATATTTTAGATTGAATAGGGCTGCTATGCGCACATTCTCTGGTTCCTGTATTGCAAAACTGGTTATTTAGAGATGACTGTGTGTGAGAGGGGGGTTGCTTCTCCTCCTCCTTTTTAAATAGACAGGGATGCGTGCTATATGGTCCAATCAATTGTTTACAACCTTTCAGAAAGCACTCTTTGCTCTTTGGCTCATGTGATTTGTTACATGAGGAGTGCAAATGGTATGTAAAGTTTGTCTTTACATTGTGCCTTCAGGAAAATACCCAGGCAAATAGGGGATACATTCTCAAGCACAGAAATACCTGATCCGTGCAAGCCTTTAAGTGGAGGGGTGGTGCAAGAAACACCTATAAATAAGATGTAAGAAAAAGGAAAAGCTAATAACGAAACAAAGAAAAACTTACTTTGTGGCAAGGCAGACAAAAGCAGTAGAGAATGGAAGAGAGTTCGGCATGATTCCAGCTGCCTGTAGTAAAAAGACTTGTCTTAGATACACGTGTCAGTACCAGGAGCTCTCTGTGCGAGCGTGGCAGGGGGAGGAAAACTGGACATGCTTGCAGGTGGTGGACCTAAAATATGGGGAGAAGTGGATTTACTGGCAGAGGCAGGAAAAGAGTGCTTTGTGTAGAAGGGTGCTTGTTATATGTTGAGGTATACAATGCACGTAGGTTTAGGTTTATTTATTTATTTATTTATTTTTCAGGGAAAGAACTAGATGGTATGTAGAAAGATAGAAGGAGTTTGGAGAGAAAGTGTTATACATACCAAAATACATATATTATATGCATGTGTGTGTGTATATGCATATACATATATGTATACACCAAAAAATAAACTGCTATGTATTGAGTGTTATATATTAAGATAATAAGAGCAGGTGAGCCACACAAAGGTGGTCAGCTTGAAAGGGAAACTGCTGTGGGTCAGGTGGAAAAAGAGGATCTTCGTGGGTAGGAAAAGTTTCAGAGCTCAGAAGGGGAAGTAACACTTGGGAGGGATGGGAAAGGTGCAGACCGGAGGCTGGGTGAGGATATGAAAGGGACATACAAGGATGCTAGGGTCTGCCAGGGGGAGGGAGTGTGGAGTGGGAGTCAAGGGAGAAAGGTGAAAGCACAGGGCACAAAGGATGTTTGGAGGAGGAAAAAAAATGTGAACTGTTGTCTATTTGGAGAAAGGTATGGAAAACAACCAGCTACATGATGCTTGTAGGGGGCGTCTAAAGGAGACACCTTTGGTTCTGTCAAGAAATAGATATGAGGATGTATTTGTGAGGAAGGTGTTAGAGTATGAAAGGGAAGGCTTGCATGTTGATGGAAACACAGACCCAGGAGAGGAATGCAGAGGAAAAAATGAGCAGGATGGGGATAGAGTGTGATGATGATAAAAGGGTACAGGAACCCATAAAGGTATGTGAGGGGGTAGCTGCTTAGAGAAATCTCAGAGGAGGTTGGAAGGCTTGTGGAGTAGTGTTATAGACGTGCTCCATGGTTGTGAGGAAGGGGCAGAACTGAGGAAAAAGGCATGTGAAACTGTTGTGATGAAATTCAAGATAATGGAAATCATGGGGGCAGGGTGAACTGTGACAGGAATATAAAGATGTGGCAGATCTTGGGAAGCATGAGAATAGGAAAAAATGAGGAATGCAGGAGGCATAGGAAAGCCTACAGAAAGCTGGGGAGGGAGTTTTTACAGTGGCTTGTAGTGAGAGGACAAGAGGTAATGAATCAAAACTGGAAGAGGGGAGAGTTAGGTTAGACATTAGAAGGAAATTCTTTAGTGTGAGGGTGGTGAGACACTGGCACAGGTTGCCCAGGTAAGTTGTGGATGCCCCATCCCTGGAAGTGTTCAAGGCCAGGTTTGGTGGGGTCCTGAGTAACCTGATCTAGAGGGAGGTGTCCCTGCCCATGCAGGGGGGTTGGAACTAAATGATCTTTAAGGTTCCTTCCAACTCAAACATTCTATGATTCTATGTACTTCACTTTGGTACTGCTTGCAGAAAAACAGAGAAAGTAGTGCAAAGGTGCAGGAATGTCTTGGCCAGCAGAAACAGAGGATGCCTCCTTACTGGGCAGTTGGGATAATACAGGGGAAGAACAGGCAGTATCTTACAAGGGAAGTAGTTGGGGAAAACAATGGAAAGTAAGGAATAATGAGGGATGTGGTGGGAAGAGAACACATACACAAATCAAGACGGAGTGACTTTCTGTTCAGGGAAGTGTAACAAATGTACTTATACCTCTGTGGTAGGTACTAGCTAAGTGAAGCAGCAAGAGGGAATGGAACAAATGTGCTAGCAGAGAAATTACTGAAGATATAAAGGGCTGGGAGGAGAAAGAATGGGAGAGATAACTACCTGGAAGATCGTATAAGCCATATGGCTGTACTAAGGTAAAAAGTAAGTGTGAAGTGTGTGGGGAGGTGAGTGGAGTTAGGATCTATAGGGCACGAAGTGGAAGTGAATGGGAATGACAGTTCATGTTACAAAGGGTGAGAAGCTTAGTGTAGGTTAACACATGATGGTGTGCAGGCAAGGAAAGTACCTGACAGTTTGTTCATACTTATAAAGGCTGTGGAAGGAAAGGTGAAAGAAGTGAAAAGTTGTATCTGATAAGAGAGATTTATATGGACAGCATGCTCCAAGGAAATGAGAGAAGTACAGGTAACAATTGCAGTTCTGAGTGTGAGGCCTGGGAGAAGGAAAGCAGCTTATGGGGGAGGAAAGAGCGATGAGGAGTGGGAAAAAGTTTTTGATGGCTTAAGCCATCTGTAGTTATCTGCCTCTTAGTTTAAGGGAGGCTGTGTAAGTGTGCAAAGAGAAATATATGCATACATAGCAGCATGAGAGCAAGTTGGGAGCTAAGTGCAAGGGGTGAGCAAGTAGAAGGCACAGGTAAATGCATGTAGTCAGTGACAATAGCTGCATGGATATTTGAAGTGCTGGTTTTGTGTGCAGGTCAGGGACAGATGTTTTGCTTACGTGACTGGCAGAGCCGTAGAGGGAGGCCCATGATGAGAATGATCCAGCCAGTCTGCAGGAAGAAGCTGAAATCATGTAAGGGTGCTGGGTTGCTGTCAGGGATGTGTGGAAGATGGCTATCAGAGGCTGATGGGACAATCACGTGTCCACTGCATTTGTGGCACAACTCTCAGTGTTGAAAGAAGTTATGTAAGACACACAACAGGGGTGAGTTGCGTGAGTGCTAAGAAGCAATGTTTGCATTGAGAAGGAGGGCAGGGAAATATGACTAACTGAGAAAAGGGTTTGGTGCGTGGGTAGCAATAGGACTGAACATGTGTTAGATGTGCTTGCCTTCTGCACGATGTGCACAGCAGGCAGTTGCTCCTTCTGAGGTTTTGCAGGCTTTTGCTAAAGAATAGGGAATAATCCTGAGAAAATCCCAGGATGTCTAACTAAAATATTTACAGCAGCTTCATTTGGAGGCATACCAATGCTCCTTCTTTTCATGCCTTAAAGCTTCAGCATACTACTGCTGACTTAAAATGGCAGAGTGATTTTTCTAGGACCGGTTAGCAGGGCTACTAGGTAATTAACAGGGCTGTTGGGTGAACAACCATTGTGTTGAAATATACATAAGGAGTACAGATGTCTGTCAAATGAAACAAGAAAGTAATAGCTTTCTCCATGGCTTGAAACAATAATGGAGTAATGTGCAGCTGGTTGAAGGTTGAAAACATAGGATACATCTTGAGTGTGAGAGAGAAACACTAAGAATATCTTTCCCCTCCATTCTTTAAATCTGTGCTACAAACATATTCAAATTTTCTGGCTTGCCAAGGTCCTACACTGGAAAAGAATGTGTGTGCCCATTTCCACCCACAGATGCTGTTAAACCTTGACAGTAAGAAAATGGATTTAAAAAAAATAATAATTTTTTTTTTGTACTGCAAAGTATCAACTAGAAGTAATAAAAACAGTATTCTTCAGTGTGAGGGTGATGAGACACTGGAACAGCTTGCCCAGAGAAGCTGTGGCTGCCCCATCCCTGGAAATGTCCAAGACCAGGTTGGATGAGGCTCTGAGCAACCTGGTCTAGTGGGAGGTGTCCCTGCCCATGCAGGGGGGCTGAAAACTGATTATCTTTAAGGTCCATTCCAACCCAAAACATTCTATGATCTATGCTCAATGATTAGAAGATTGTGATTGTGATTGTGATTAGAAGAAGTAATCCTGCCAGACTTGCACTGGGAGAAGGTAGTCTGATCACACTGTACTGCTAGACTTGAAGGTTGAAGCCTCTGAGTCCAGACCTTACATGACAACAGTCACATAAAATTGCATGAATCCCTTTGTGGTTTATTCCAGAGATCAATTCCTGCCAAAAAATACATAGTTAATAGGCAGATAGTGTGTGTGCAGTCATGGATTGTGTTGGGAACCTGCTGTCCTACTTTATGCACTGGTTTCCCACTGCAGAATACAGTTAAAGCTCTCTGGCTGGACAATTTTTCCTGGTGGTTGTTGGAGTTGGTTGTATTCAGTCAAAACCCATTTCCTCTTCTAGTGGTGATGAGTTTCCCACTATGGCAGGTTGTGGCTGCTGGGGACAGTGCCCATGAGGGGGAGATGAGTGACAGTAGCCAGTGGTCTTGGACACTGGGATTCAAGTGGGCTGGAAACACAGACTGCACCCTGCTCAGCCTACTACCACCAGCGGGGCCCAGAGTAATACCCTGGTCCTTCTGCTGCTGTGCCTCCTCCCTGACTAATCATGGAGAAAATCAGAATCAAATGATGGCATCAACCTGCCAACTAGCCAAGAGAGGAGAAAGGGATTGATGGGTACAATTAATGCTGTATTGTTGCAGGAAGGGGATCAAAGCATGAGTGACTGAGCTGTGTTAAAGTGCGAAGAACATGGGGTATTTGTGCCTGCCTGGACTCCTTTGTAGCCATGACACAGCCAGAGAAATGTGTTTGTAAGGGCTGGAACATCTGGGTGTCTCTGCAGATGCTTGCTGGTGTGGGGCCATGTGTATGTCTCCTTGTGGCGAGTAGGAGTGGAAAGTGGAAAGAAGCAGCATGTGGGTAGGGATGACAGAGGTGAATGGCAGCTGTTTCTGTGTGGGAGACAACCATCCATGTTCTCACATCTGTTGGTGGGGGGTGTGGGGATACTTTGCTTTCTGAGGGCACAGATGGGATGTGCGTGTGAAGAAAGAAGTGGCAGGGGTGGCTATGAAGTGGTTTCAAGGTTGTGAAATGAGTGTTAAAGGGAATACATGGAACTATGTTCCTGATTGTTTAATGAGCCTTAAGTCCATAGAGGAAGGGGACTCCTCTGCAGAAAGCCTCAAGGAAGATTATGCTTCCCAAGGAATTAAAAGAATAACACACACAAGCAACCAGTTCAGTTAAAACTCTCCTGCCCTTCAAATTGTACAACCATCTTGCTGCGTGAGTAAATTAAGCAAGGTGACCCTTTCCTTCAGGGCAGCAAGTGGTTGGAAAGATCAGAACTAGATATACTTCTTCCTCTCTTTATCTTCTCTACATCTCTCTCCTCTCCACCTCTTCATGCACAAGGAAAGAGTCTTTCCCCATTTGTCTTCTTAGTTTGCATTTGACTTCCTTCCGTGGAAACATGCAAAAAAGATACATATGAACAAGGGAAACCGTGTTGGGGAAGGCTGTGAGTCTGCACATGTTGAAACAAAATTCATTGACAGTCATCTGGAGCTCAGAGAAGTGATGTGTTGGTTGCATTTCAGTGCACATGAAAAGCATAGCAGGTCATTCTACATTTGCATCAGGCGCTGCCAGGAAATCAGTGTGCTCAGCTTCTTGCCACTCAGCCTGGACTTCAGAGAGAGCCACCGCCTCCTTAGCCCTGTCAATATAAAGACTCCATAGAAAGAGTGCCCTTTGTCTTATCTATTACAAGCCTGTACCAGAAGTTATTAAAACATTCTTGGAGGATTGCATTCTACAGAGTAAAATTTGCAACACTCCTCCAATATTTTCTGTGCTTCAGTTGCACTTGTTGCCTATAATGGAACCACAGCAATAAATGTGCTTCTGAATTGCTCTTTCACACCATTAAAGCAATAAATTCATAGAAGAGTAGAATGGTTTGAGTTGGAAGGGACCTTAAAGATCATCAGGTTCCAACCCCCATGCATGGGCTGGGACACCTCCCACTAGATCAGGTTGCTTAAAACCCTATCCAGCCTGGTCTTGGACACTGCCAGGGATGGGGCTTCCACAACTCTAGAACTGGACACAGTACTCCAGGTCGGGTTTCATAAGAGATGAGTAAAGGGGAAGAATCACCTCTTTTATTTTTGTTTTGTCCCTGCTATAGATTTGAAATGTTTTATCTTACATTAGCTGAGCTAGCATGTGAGCAAATGTTAACCTAGTGAACTCAGAAATATATTTTTCTATGCTATGCCTTACAAAAATTCACCCATATTTACAGGACATCTAAACCAACATCATCAGAGGTAACTGGCATTTAAGTGGAGAGTTACAGAAGGAAAAAGTACTTTGTACTCTACGTGAATGTCTAGAGGCTTGTCTACACTCAGAGGCTGTGAGTGTGAAATTTAAATCCAACAGCTGCTTCTGGTCAGGACTGTGGTTATACAAGTTCTAAGATAGCATCCTGTCCTGTAGCTTCTGTCTCAGCCTGGAGATGGACAAGCACACTCGCAAGACAAAAGCAGCTTTTGTCCCCTTGAGGGACAGGCTTCAGACAGTATTTGGTTTATACTTCAAACCAAGATCAGTTGTTATGACTTTTAGCTATCAAATACAGCCCTTGTAAATCTGACGGAGATGTCTAACCAGTTTTCTCAGTATGCTGTATTTGTGGTGAACCAGTAGTACTGATAGATGCTGACACTGGTGATGAGCTTGGTTTCAGAAATTCTGAATGAAAATGGTAAAACTTATGGTTTGGAGGAATAAAATGGAGAATGTATAGTCAGCTGTGTAAACAGAAAAAGTTCCTTAGATGAAAAGATGTGGAAACATTTAAGAAATGCTTTGGAAGAATGTGAAAACTTGTCTGGGTGTCCTCTCTTTACCATTCCCCACTTTCCTACCCACTCCTAACACCAAAGGGATATGCATAAAACCTAACTACAAGTTAACAGCAAAACTGAAGTCCAGTGACACCATCTTAGACAAAGAGAAACTTTACCCTGTGCTGGATTAGGTAACAAAACTATGGTCATTAGGAGGAACATGTCACTTCATGTGCTATGGGTCTTTCCTGGATTTGTACATTTAAAAGTTAGAAAACACTTATTCAGTTTATTGTTCTCAGCTCCTGTCATAAGTACAAAATTATTTCCCTCAGTCATTTCTCCAACAATTTGCACAGTCTTATTTTACGTAACTGATTTTCCAAAAGGATGATGCAGATAACTCTGTAGCATTAAAAAAGTTTTCCTGCAACACTGGGGTTTTCTTGCTGGTTTTTGATGCTTGCACTTCTTTTTCTCTATCATCTTTTGCTTCTGAGTGTTTGTTTTGTTTTGTTTTGTTGGTTGTTTTTTTAATGATGTTTTAAAAAATTTTCTGACTTGCCTCACTTTCGTCCACATCTTTGTGGAACTAGATCATCCAGGAATAAAGGTGACATTCCAAAAACAGAAGACCTCTTCAATCTGTTTGTCTGCTTTCTGTAATTATACTGACTTTTTGCACTTTCTAGTTCTCTCCTCTTTCTCTCTTCTACTAAAAAATAACTTTTAGGTAATAAATCTAGCATTAATTTATTGTTTAAATCATGGTTAGCTAATCTTTGGCATTTCCAACTTCCTCTCTGACATTTAATATAGGTGCTTTGAATTGATTTGCCCTAGACCTATTATCTTAGGCTTTTCACCTCTGAGTCTCCTATTTTCTGCTAATTTTTCTAACCACTCTCTATCTTATGTAACATTTTTTTTCCTATCCTTTCCATCCTGATGAGTGGTGACCTCATCAATATTTACAAATATGTAAAAGGTGAGTGTCAGGAGGACAGAGCCAGGCTTTTTTCAGTGATGTCCAGTGATAGGACAAGGGGCAATGGATGCAAACCGGAACATAGGAGGTTCCATGTGAATATCAGGAAGAACTTTTTCCTGTGAGAGTGACAGAGCCCTGGGACAGGCTGCCCAGAGAGGCTGTGGAGTCTTCTTCACTGGAGACATTCAAACCCACCTGGACATGTTCCTGTGTGATGTGCTCTGGGTGACCCTGCTCTGGCAGGCGGGTTGGGCTAGATGATCTTTTGAGGTCCCTTCCAACCCCTAGGATTATGTGATTCTGTGATCCTTTCTATCTATCTGCAACCCATTCCTTCTCTACTAGACCCCATTCCTCAGGAGTACTCAGGTACTGGGACCGGTGCTGTTTAACATTGTTAGCATCATGGATAATGGCATTGAGTGCACCATTAAACTGTTTGATGTGATGTGGTTGACACGGGGAGAAGGGATGCCATCCAGAGGGACCTTGACAGGCTTGAGTGGTGGGTCCCTGTCAACCTCATGAAGTTCAACAAGACCAAGGGCAAAGTCCTTCTCCTGGGTCAGGGCAATCCCAAGCACAAATATGGATTGGGCAGATAATGGATTGAGAACAGCCTTGAGGAGAAGGACCTGGGGGTGTTGGTTGATGAAGCTTAACGTGAGCAGGCAATGTGTGCTTGCAGCTCAGAAAGCCAACTGTGTCCTGGACTGCTTCAAAAGAAGTGTGGCCAGCAGATTGTAGGGAGTGATTCTGCCTCTCTGCTCTCATGAGTGCTGTCCAGTTCTGGAACCCTCAACATAAGAAGGACATGGAGCTCCTGAAAAAAAGTCCAGAGAAAGGCCACAAGGATGATCAGAGGGTTGGAGCACCTCTCCTGTAAAGGCTGAGAGAGTTGGGGCTCTTTAGCCTAGAGAAGAGAAGGCTCTGGAGAGATCCTCATAGCAGCCTTCCAGTACATGAAAGCGGCCGATAGAAAAGCTGAGAAAGGACTTTTTACAAGGGCTTGTAGTGAGAGGACAAGGGGTAAAGGATCAAAACTGGAAGAGGGAAGATTAGATTAGACATTAGAAAGAAATACTTCACTGTGAGGGTGGTGAGACACTACAACAAGTTGCCCAGGGAAGTTGTGTCTGCCTCATCCCTGGAAGTGTTTAAGGCCAGGTTGGATGGGGCTTTGAGCAACCTGCTCTAGTGGGAGGTGTCCCTGCCCATGCAAGGGGTTTGGAACTAGATGATCTTAAAGGTCCCTCTCAAACCAAACCATTCTGTGATTCTGTGATTCTTCCACAGCTTTACCCCTCAAAGTTTGCAGATTGCTCAGTAACAGAATGGAAGAGAGTGGTAGGTCACTACCCCAGCCTCGATAGTCATCATTTACCAGTATTTACCAGTTCATGGCTTGCATCCAATTTTCAGGTCAGGTTTGTTTTGCAGAGTAGATAGTAAACTTGTACAAGCTGAATATACATGTGTGTGGAGCTGATGCATGCATGCGTGTGTGAATGGAAGAGGAGGGGTCAATATGTGACTGCTCTGCAAGAACATAGAATCATAGTATCATCAAATCATCCTGGTTGGAAGGGACCTTGAAGATCACAAAGTCCAACCATAGCCTAAATCTCCCTAACATAACCTAGTCTACCTGTTCAGTGGCTAAATCATGCCCCTAAGCACCACATCTACATTTCTTTTAAACACTTCTAGGGATGGTGACTCCACCACCTCCCTGGGCAGCCTATTCCACTGTCCAGCCATCCATTTGGTAAATAAATTCTTTCTAATACCCAGTCTAAACCTCCCTTGGCCCTTCTTCAGGCTGTTTCCTGTGGTCCTGTCATTATTCACTTGAGAGAAGAGTCCAACTCCCACCTCCCTACAACCTCCTTTCAGGTAGTTGTAGAGGGCAATGAGGTCTCCCCTCAGCCTCCTTTTCTTCAAAATAACAATCCCCCTTCCCTCAGCCTCTCCTCATAGGGCTTATTCTCCAGACCTTTCACCAGCTTGGTAGCTCTCCTCTGGACCTGCTCCAGAAACTCAATATCCATCTTGCAGTGAGGGGCCCAGAACTGCTCACAGGACCCGACATGAGGCCTCACCAGTGCTGAGCACAGGGGCAGGATCACTTCTCTACTCCTGCTGGCCACACTATTCCTGATACAAACCAGGATGCCATTGGCCTTCCAGGCCACCTGGGCATCCTGCTGGCTCATGTTAAGCTGGCTGTCCACCAGCACCCCCAGGTCCTTCTCTACCATGGAGCTTTCCAACCACTCCTCCCCAGGCCTGTAGCTTTGCATCGGGTTGTTGTGACCAGAGTGCAGGACCTGGCACTTGGCCTTGTTGAACCTCAAACAATTGGCCTTGGCCCATCAATCCAGTCTATCCAGGTCTCTCTTTCTACCCTCAAGCAAATTGACACTTCCTCCCAGCTGAGTGTCATCTGCAAACTTCCTTAGGCAGCACTCCATCCCCTCATCTAGGTCATTAGTAAAGATACTGAACAAGACTGGACCCAACACTGAGCCCTGGGGGACACACGGGTGGCCAGCCACCAGCTGGATCCAACCCTGCTCACCACAGCTCTCTGGGCTCAGCCAGCCAGGCAGTTTTTCACCCAGCAGGGAGTGCCCCTGTCTGTGCCATGAGCCGCCAGCTTCTATAGGAGAATGCTGAGAGAGATGTTGTCAAAAGCCTTTCCAAAATCCACATAGACAATGTCCACAGCTCTTCCCTCATCCACCAGGTGGGTCACCTGCTCATAGAAGGAGATCAGGTTGGTCAAGCAGGACCTGCCTTTCCTGCACCCCTGCTGGCTGGGCCTGATCCCATGGCTGCCCTGCACGTGCCATGGGAGTGCACTCAAGATGAGCCTCTCCATGACTTTCCCTGCTACTGAGGTCAGGCTGACAGGCCTGTAGTTCCTAGAATCCTTCTTCAGGCCCTTCTTGTAGATAAGCATCACATTGTCAAGCCTCCAGTTATCTGGGACATCCCCTGTTATCCAGGACTGTTGGTGGATGATAGAGAGAGGCTTGGCAATCTCTTTTGCTAGCTCTCTCAGTACCCTTGGGTGAATCCCATCTGGCCTCATAGACTTGTCATCCAGTTTATTTTTCCCCCTCTTTATGGTCTTCCTAGCACTCTTTGGTCTTTGCCCTCCTTTTAGGCCATGAGAGACTGTCACATAATTGTCCTTTGTTGTGTTGACCAACTTGTTGCCCTTGGAATTGTTCCACAACTCTGTACCCAGTTTCCTGTTAGGGTGTCAGGCACCTTCTCACCACACTGGCATGCTGAGTAACTCCTTCTCCACCTCAGCTCTGCCACTCACACAAGCTGGATCTGCTCACAGACCAGGCTACCTGATGGTGCTCCTGTCTCATTCTTCCTCACTCCCATGGACTCCATCCACTTGCTCTCTACTTTCAGTTCTCTCTCAAACACCTATTTCTTCTGTAACATGGGGAAAACAGCTGACTTAGACTGGAAGAAGTGAGATCCCTCAAGACTTTGAACAAAATAAACTTTTTTACAGGGAAAATAAGAAAAAGAATTTTTCATCTGATGAGCAATGCGTGTTATTAAAACTTGCTATCTCCTATTCACAGGGACTACCCAACTGCTTCTTCAGGCTTACACAAAATTGAAAGCAGCCATAGTTAAAGACTCCTTGGCATTAGTACCAGTGAGGGCTTTTGAATTTTTGAACCTGACAGCTCTAAGGCCCAGAAAGAAGGATTTTCAAAAACAGAGCTAAAACTTCAGAAACAAATGGAAGTTTTAGCATTTATTATAATGGAAGCACAATTAATCCAATACTATGGGGGTCTGGAAGTCCTAGAGACTAGAACTGTTGTAAATATTTTCATCCTTGTAAATAAGAACATGAATACCTATACTGTGTGTTAAAGAAGAGTCACACTTTCTGCTTGGGTGTATGTGATAAGTACCATAATCTGCCAAACACATTCCTCATTTCTTCTGTGTGGCACTTGCACATAAAGCAGCCTATATGAAGTAGGTCTTGCATCCCAGTGCTTGACACCATATCCTAGCCCAGATTCATTTACTAGTACAGGTGGCACCTGAAAGTCAGCCCTGGAGGGACTGTGTTCTAGGTGATATAGAGTGACTGGTGTCACAAGGGAACTTGGAAAAACTTGCATTTTGAGGAAACATATATGTTTTATAAACTCCAGTGAAATATTCTGAATGTTTTCATTTTTTCTGTATTTACTACAAAATCTTCTTATTCACTTTGCTTTTTTCTTGTAGCTTTTTCTCATTTGCCTCACTGCTTTGAAATAAAAGCTGGTGACTTTTCAGTTCTGCCCTCCTTTGAGTCACCATTAACCAAATCTGATTAGTTTTGGTGAGTTCATTTGTTTAAACTTAATCTTTCTATGTGTCTCTGATTCAGATTATACCTTTCCTGAGTGGGTTTAGCACTAGCAGCTCCATTGAACTCAATGCATTTCTGCATTGATTTACACAGAAGCAGGAGTCCCCAACTGAACAAATGTGTAAATCCACCTGCTTGCAGGTCAAATTCTGGCCTCAGTTGCACCCAGGCAATCCTACCAAAATTAGTGAGACTAAACGTTGAATGTACGTCTTGGTGTTGCCTTTTTGAAAACCATGGATGCACATCCAAAGCATTTTAGTACATTGAATCATAAAAATCAGAGAGGGGAAGATAATATGCCTATATTAGATGTTAGATATAATTGATTGGAAACATTATAGCAAAGCCATTTATTTGATATAATTTACCAGTTCCTCAGAAACAAACCATTCCCCTACTTTTCTACTAAATCTCAACTAAGTCCCCCTGGACACCAAGTTTAAAAATGTGGCAGGCTTCACCCTTGCTCAGAACCCTGCCTCCTTTTTGGCCCATCTGTGGGCTTCTAGAAACACCAGCTATCCACAGACCAGGAAACCAATTCTTGTAGCTACAAGGACAAAGCCAGTGAAACCTGTTGACCTGGAGCAACCTAGATCATGACACTGTCCTCTCACAGGGGACTCTGAAATCCACAGGGCTTGGGATGTCAAGTGGAATTCCTGAGAACTGGAGATTTAAAACCAACAAAAATGCATCTCCTAGTACAGTCCAGTATCTCCTAAGATGGTCTGTGGTCCTAAGATGCAGGCCAGTCAGACTGTGTGTTCTTCAAAGCTCAGTCATGTCTAATCAATCAAGTGACTAGGCTTCCATCAATCCACTTTAAATCCTCATACCATCCCTGATCCAGCTTGAGTGCCACTCATTACTGCTGTATTGAGTGTTTTTCGATGTAAAAGTTGTTAGCAACCATACAGCCCTGGGTGGCAGTAGGATGGTTGTCAATGGGTATTTTTAGAAGAGACAATCATTTTCAACCTCATTTGTTTCTTAGTTAACTTATAATGGTCATTTTTTGTGATAATATTCTTTGAGGAAGCAGTGAAAATAAATGGTTGAAAATTGTTGAAAATAATTTTAATAAATAATCTCTTCTTATAGAACAGCTCTTTTTCAAGAGAAAGGTTTGGAGTTACAAATCTTCTTGGTTGTCTAGAGTAATAGCACCAAACAATTGGTAAGAAAAAGATAGGGACAGCATCTTGCTATTTGAGATATTCAAACGTGCTGTGGAACACATGGGTGCCACAGCTTTCCTTCAGCAAGGTCCATATATTTGATTGTTTTAATTTTTATTCATAAATATCCCTAAAGAGTTGTTTATTCCAATTTATTTCTGAATTTTCTCCAGATTAACTGGTATTTTTTAGTAACACATGGAAATTTGCAGACTATAAAGTAGCATCCAAAATTCTTTCCTGGTTACCTGGCAGATTTCCACTGTTGGATTTAATTTTGGTGGGTTTTTTTCTTGTCTTTTCCCATCTTGAATACTCAGTTGCTAGCTCTGGACATAACTAGCTTAAAAGAGGCCTAATTCTGACCCCACTTACAAGGAAGAAGCTTAATGGACCCCCAGGGAGTAAGTTCATCTTGAGGCAGTGAAAATTTAGACTGGAGTCAAGACCTGAGAACTCAACAGAAAGATTATTGCAAATACCCAGGGAAACGAGAGTGGTTTTTTCTGCACAAAAAGTTTTCTTAATGTAGATGCAGTTTCCCAAACCCGTACTAGCAAAATTTAATCTGAAATTCTGCTCTCCTCTGTGCACTGCTAGATGGTATCAAACATTATCTAATCACAAGTCTGATACTGCCCTTGTTCATTTGCTTGCTTGTTTTGTTTACACTTTTTGCAAGTATGTGCTGATATGATGACTCTGGCATTTTCTGGTTTTCTCTCCATGAGTTTCATCCAGATGAATTACCTCAAGCAAAATCTGAAAAAACAAAACTGGCATATTACCTTTTGATCTTGGGCATATAATCTTAGGTGCCATCATCAGTCTTCCACAGAAACATGGTCCAGAATAAAGAACTTAAAAAGAATCCCAAAGATCCTCCTAAAAGCTACAAAATGTTTTAGCGGTTGCATTTTTTTGCTTCCTTTTTCCTACTGAAAAGGAACAGATGGGAACAGAAGTAAACTCTGCCATCTGGAAAGACTGAAATACTTGTATGAAAAGGGCCAGGTGTCAAGTTTGTTCAGCACTGGCCCATCTTTGTCAGTTATCAACACCAAAACCTAGTTTCAACAAGGGCTAAATTATGCTAAAGAGAACTTACATTGGATAAGCCACTTTTTCAGTTTGGTTTTTTTTTGTCATCTAATTGTTCAGCTATCTTGAAAACTACAGACTTATGCACAGAAACACAAACTAAATCAATTTGAAGTTTAATCTCTTATATCACAGGAAATTCTCTGCCGCAGTCTTTCCTACACTACACTTAACACTGCAGTCTGGACTCCAGTTACGTCCATTAGCTGTGTAATTATCCTTTAATATTATGCTATTTAGAATTTATTTATGTGTAATTTGGACCTTGTTCTTATAACCATTTCAAATGGAAATATAGCACCCGTAAATCTTCTTGGAGTGGGAAATGGGAAGCCTAAAATCCATCATATTCTGTTCAGTCTCTCAGTGGTTTCTGAACCACTGACATTTCTGCTTTAGATATTGGAAATCACATGTGTATATATAATACATATATATGTATTATACATATATAGACATGTACAAGTATATATATTTGTTTGTGCTCTGCCTATATCTAGAACAAGATTAAACATGCTAAGTAATTAAGTAGATTTTCTATTTGGTTTTTTTTTTGTGTTGTTTTGGGGTTGGTTTTGGTTTTTTTTGGTTGGTTGGTTGGTTTTTTTACATTACAGTTATGACAATTCACAATACATTTGGTTTTAATGATTACATAAGCAGGTATTCTTGCATTAAACTTTCCACTGAAGGACATGTGAGCAAATAATAGACCTTCTCCATACTAATGAGAATGTTAATAGAGATCACCAAAGAAGTATTTTCCCCCAGAATACACAACTAAGCAATCAGTGTTAACCTTGGATGAAAGTTCTAGGAAATCACAATCATTTGGTCTTGTGGATTCAATTTTTCAAAGATTTTATTGTTTGTATTTCAATCTTGCTGCACTCCTTTGGGATAAACAGCTGAACAGATTGCACCTCTGTCTCACATTTTCCACTTGTATGTACCTACCTCTCTTGAAAATATAATAATACTGAATGTCTTAGAGGCATCCTTGGAATAAAGCCAAGAGGGTAAATACCCTTGGTTCTGTTTTACCATTTTTTGTAGAACAATTTTGCTTTTTATTTACAAAATAATTATTTTCAAAAGCTGCATAAGCTGGTACTTTTTTCCATACATAATGCAATCTTTTATGCTTCTTTCACAGGTTGACTCTTATTGCCTTTTATCAATTTTTGCTTGTATTCCTCAATTTTCTCCCATAGCTGTGTGTTCCTACAGGTTTATGGCTTGCTGACCAAGTCAGCTGTGGCCTTCTCTTGCATTTCCTCCAAACTAAGCAATTTTTAAAATGTTGTTTGATTTGTTATGTTTTTCCCACCTAAACATATATCAAGCATTTGTAAATTTTTTTTTTCCCTCAGTTTGACACCTTTGTGTCCAATCACCATCTGAGCTGGCAGGGTCCACAAGCTCCCCTTAAATTGCTTCTTTGAGTCTGAAATACATTGTGTAAAGGTTTTGTTGTGGCCCCCCACCCCCCCCCCACCCCCGTCCCCTTTTTTCTTTTTAATATGATGCTCATACATTTCAAAATTTTGTTCATTCTTTATCACATGATTGTAACCGCCTTGATCGTCTCCTTTTAGTGCCATGGTATTAAGCCAATCTAGGGCCTCTAGAAGTAAGGAGAAAATAGACATTATTCTTGTATCTCGTGTTTTTTTCAATAGTGCTCCTTATCTTGGTGAGGAGACAAATTCTTGTTTGAATCTCTTCTCTTTCACTTCAAGAAAGGAAAGCCTAGTTGAAGACCTTTGGCATCTCTGTGTTGTCATGCATCATCTTCTTTCTGCTCTTGATATTATACATATATTCTTCTTTTTTTCATTTTTCCTCCTGCTACAGTATATTGTGCCTTGATGATGGTTAGAAGGCACTCAGACAGAAAGAGGAATCAAAGGAAAAGGCATCTCTGCATTCCTTTCTCAGAAAGACGGAAATCAAAATTAGCTTTTAATGGTTAAACCCAGGATTTTTAGAACTGTTTAGAGGTACAAAAAAAAGATGCCTGTGTGGGACTTCCAAACTGCATCTTCAGTAATGCAACACATAATCCTCCAGTCATGATTCACCACAGCATTTTGTTCTGAGGGATGTTACTATACCAGTTGTTGGACATTATCCTTCAGAGGTCAGTGCCCAAAATGAATAACCACGTCTGTGAGTAAAATTGCTACAATCAAATATTGATACAGAGAATTGTTGATCATCCATTGTTGAGTTTAGGGAAACAAAATGTCTCGAGTTTGATAAAGGAAGTATCTCATTTGATGCAAATCACACGTAGTGAAATATTTACTGTTAGAATGTAAAGATTAAAGGTGAAAATGAGAAAAATATTACCAAATCTTGAATATCTGATGAAAAACATGAATTGCATGTTTTACATGAGCACAATGACAATTTTTCAGCCAATTCAATTTCTAGTATGGCTGACTGCACTTGGCTACCAAGCCTTAAGCCTTAGTGTGTAGTTTTCAGTCAGTATTAATCCACCATTTTCATTTGAAAGAAACACACATAATTACACCATATCATTGCCATGCAGGAGGGTGGTTTCCCTGCAGATATTACCTGTAGTCTAGTTTTGGAGGTGAGTCAATTAGTTTCTCAAAGTCAGACTCATAAATTCTTCTCCTATGAATTTTATCTGTGTTATTGTCTGGTGATGGGGGGCAGTAAGTAGGGGGGATGCAAAATTCCCCCCTCTTGTTGCTCTTGCATCGAAGAATGCTACAGACGATACTGGCATCAGCCATATCATCACTGTGTTATGTCACCATATTTAGAACACGTGGAGACAATCTGGTATTGAAAACAGCAATGGCTGGTCTAAATTAGTCTTTTGCTCATTTTTGGCACTGCTATAATCAGTTCCCCTGTCCCTCCATTAGGGTTTTGTTCAAGTAAATCAGCTTCATTCTGAGAGATTTAACTGTCTCTGGAATCACTGATGCCATTTCAACATAAAGTGAAGGGAAACATCAAAGCTGATGTCTGCCATTTTTGACCCTTTAAAGTTGCTTTCAGTTAAGACTGAAACAGTTGCCAGTAAAGTTATTTTAATGATTTTGTTGTTGTTTTGAAGGGAGAGGCTGTGAACATTGTAATGAGATTAATGGTTCATATTAATAGAACACTGCTGCAATATTGCAATTCATACCAGAAATCCTGAAAGAACAGTTCTACAAATGAATTTAAAAAAAACCTCTTTCACAGCTCCTTTCCAACTGAATGGGTGTTCCCAATTATAAGCCTTTCTTTAACTCAGTTACAACTTCCTTTATTTCTTGGCAAAACCAAATTTTAAAGAGCTTAACGACTGCATTTATAAGGGTGATTGTGATATTTTTTTTTAGCAGACACAGTTCTTACTGGTACTCCCAGCTTTGTTTGCTTCATAGCCGTTTCCACATTTCATCTGTGCCCTTAATTTCATATTTCATCTAAGAATGCAAGCAGGTGAAAAATTTTTTGAATGCAGACACCTAATCTAGAAGGGAAAGATGCTTGCTTTCAAACTCAGTATCCTACTACAATATATATCAGAGAAGAGGAATTTGTAATTAAGAAAGCCAGCTGCAAAATTTAGATTATGTCACCCTGATAAACACAAAGAAACAACTTTTGTAAAATTATTCCAGCCATTTATAGTGAAAGACACCTCTCAGGAGCACAGGCTTGGTATTTCCTGCTGTCCGGAATTACGTTGTATTTAAATTTTTATTCTGAATACTTGATCTTGGTGTTATTCAACAGCTTACAAAACAGAATACATGTAGAACTTCATCAGATGATGTTTTAACTGTTTTGTTTACTTCTCTTCCCATTGCTTGAAAGGCTTTTAGAACCATGCTATGTTCTTTCCTAGATGTAATCATTCACACAAATTTAGTGTAATGTTGCCTTCACTGCAGAATCACGAGTAGTTTATCCATGATCAAAACTGTGTTAACTTTTATTCAAATTTGAGCTTGGCAACATCCCATTGCCACAGAGTCAAAGTTCTTGTTCATGTAAAAAAAACCAACACACCACCAAACAACCCCACAACCACTTGGCAAATAATCATAAAAGAATATTAAAATGCTTCATGGCAAATCCTGAAGTGTGAATTTAGAGCAAGCTATGCATTTACCAGAACATCCATGTGCACATAATATGATTCTGGTGTAAGAGTGTCTGGTTTTGAGTTTAACATAAATTACATCACAAGTAACAAAACCAAAATAAGTTTGTTGGCAGTTGCATGAATGGAGCCTGGTTTCTCAGGAACTTGCGTCCTGTGCCTCGACTCTTTCACTGATCTTCATTTGCCTTAATTCTGCAATACCTCCGCTTCCTCCTACACTCCTGCTCTCACCTCCCTGTCCTTTAAGCACCTACACAGTGTTTTATCTCTTTGTCATGTTCTCTGACTAGTAGCTTGGCAAGAGTTAGCGTGTGCTTTAGCCATTTGAGAGCGCTGCCTATGCTAATGCACAGCCTAAAAGCTACTGAGCTTTACTCTTTATGACAATCACTAACCTGAGTGTCTTCTTCCACCAATTATCATGAAATTTGTAGTAATTTAGGATTTCCGAGAATTTCACATCCCTAGTGGATTTGGTTAAAATAAACTGGCAAATTAAAAATTGCTGGGAGGGATTAGTAGGAAATGGGATCAGGCAGAGTTTTTTCTTTAATGCAAAAGGAGAAAAAGACACAGCAGG
>NW_009954542.1:400831-410401 GCF_000747805.2 Chaetura pelagica
AGCAGGAATTCACAGGAGGCAGCTGCAGGGTAAAGCAATACCTATATTGCTAAAGAATATTGCTGTTCCACTAAGATATTTTTTACATTTATTTTGTGATTGAAAATAATTTTTAACAACTTAGGAGCAACAGAGAGTCAGTTCAAACTCTCTGTGTGTTGGGAAATTCTGGAAAAGCCGTCACCTCTTAATTCTTTTTTGCTTTCTGATGTTTACTTGCCCCAAAATAATTCAAAGGTGGCTTTGCCCTCTAGTTAACAAACAAGATTAACCTGTCCTCCTATTTTATTTTACTTATGGTATATCATGGGATAACTCATTCACAGCCTAGACCAAGAATTTCAGAGCTGACACCCCAGTTCCTACTGCTTTCTTATTTAGTGCCTCCGTGGACCCAGTGAATTCAAAAGTTTCTAGTGGTGCTGAGTATTGCTCTGGGTGCTGGTACTGGAAAGATAATGGACTTGTCTGACAGCTCTTAGAGAGGGAGCAGCAGTCCCCTAGGTACTGCGTGTTTTAATGCTCTTCCATTGATCTTATTAATAACATATTGCTAAAACATAACATGGCCTTCTGTCACTCACTCACTCACTCACTCTTGTTTCTTTTATTCTTTGGGGCAAGTTGATGTCTTTTCTTTATAGTTTCCCATTATTTTTTTATATACCCAGTTCTTGGGGTATAAGCAAATTCACTCAGATGAACGGAAAATTTTTGAGTGATTTCAATCGAAACAGATTTAATCTTTCATGTATCTGTTGTAAAAGTCCTTTTGGCCTCCATTTCTAAACCTCCACAAATATAATTTTTGTGGACACACTGATATAGCCCTTTTTGGTTTTTAGATATAGAACTACTAATTATATTGACCTGTGTCATTTCAGATGATGAATCCACTTTTTCAAAAAAAATTTAAAAATTAACAAGTACAGTCTGAAAGAACAGAAATTGGTTTACTTCAACAGAAAAAAAACCTGCTTATTGAAATAATTTTGCCAGTTTTCAGTACCCTCCCCCCTGTTTCTTTTGCTTTCTATAATAATTTTTTCACATTCATTCGCTTTTAATGAAAAAAACTAGACTTTGGAGTCCAGAGTAGTTATGGTCAAAATGAGTATCTGCATGGGGAACTGTGTGAGTGGCATGTCTGTTGGGGGGAATAAACCCATTATGTCCGTGGGCAATGTATCCAGCAGCACAGCCTGCCAGTGAAGCTGTACACATGCAGCCAAAGCAAGGGGTAGGGCGAGCGGGGCCATCATTTCAAAGGGGGCAAATGCTTGAGCTCTTGCCCTTCTCCAAAAGGAGAGCATGCAGATCTCAGGGCATGAAGGAGTTTTTGCTGGCATCAGCTGGAAGGAGCCCAAAGGAGAAAGGTAGAGTGAATGTTTGCCAAAACAGGCTTCAAAGTGTCCTGCTGTGATTCTGACCAAGTCCTTACAACAAAGTGGCCAGCAATGAGTTCCAGCTCAGAAAAAAGCAGTCACTCAGTGGAGGTTATTTGGCATACTTGCCTGCATAACAGATACAGTGAGGTGAAGGCAGGAGTGTTGTAACCCACTTAAAATCAATTCTCAAAGGCTGAAGTTCATACCTTACAGAGAGCCAGAACAGGCACTTCCACCACATTGATCACACTCAGGGTCTGTTATTCTGAGAGCTTAGTCTGAGCCCAGCCTCCTCACTAGTCTTCTAACACAGTGAGTTTCAGACAGAAGGAAGAAGGGAAATTCATTGAATGCATTCCTTTTCTGGATATATTAATTCAGTTCTCCACACCTTAATATTCTGCATTGCATCAGTGATATCTGGGCCATGTTTTGTGATGCCAGCAGCATCCAAATTTGTGCAATTACCCATGAAACATGGCTTATTATGCATAGTTTGGCAGTTCAATGTAGGTAGTTTGCCAAAAGGAGACAGAGGCCTTATCAGAAGGAGACAGGAAATTCTCAAGCAAATTTGAGAGTTGACTTATGAGTTAGGAGTGTTGACAAGCACAGATATCCCTCTGTCTGGCAAATATCAATTCTTCCCCTTATATCTGCAGAGCAAATCCAAGTGTCCAGATTTTGGCTGGGCAGGAGGTGTGTTCAAGACTTGGTTCTCCAGAGCCATTCCAGTTCTGCAGTTCTGATTTTGACTTTGATTGAAAAGACCAAAGGTCACATTCCCATGCTCCAGAAATCTCAGAGCAGCACCTCTTGCTCATGAAGGTTTCCAGGCAACATGGTAGAAATTTTGAAGCATATCTGACAAGATTGCAACATGGTTAAATCAGTATATAAATTCAATACAAGACTTCATTTAATCCAGATCCAAAACACTGCCTAGGAAGTCTTACAGGTGTCAATGCATGTCAATAGGCTTTTTTTCCCTCTCAGGTACCTGTGGGTTTGTTGTTTTTTTTTTCTTTTTCTCATTTATGCATCACTTGGTTCTGCCAGATAACGAAGTAGCTATGAGTATCCAATCATGAGGATACTCATGTCTTTGTGTTCATACCTTGTGTGATTCCTTCAGCACCAGACAATAGATTCAGACAGTAGTAGGAGCAAGATTGGACACAAGGTGAATGACAGTTTTTCTTGAAGTGGAACACTCACTCGATTTTCTGCTAAATTATTCTGTCCCTATTGGCAGTTTCTTACTTCCACAGACTTGGTTCATAAATATTGGATGTCTGCCTAGCTGGGAAATTGCATTTCCATTTTCAACACCTGCTATGTGCTAGACTTCTGTGAGAAGGCTAGCTAGTTTTCTGCACGGATGGGATGCTTACTTAGTATTGCTCCCCTTGACTATTATTTAAAAGTGGTTAATGCTCATCCCAGTATTACCTTTCCAGGAAAATAATGTCAGTTTGCTGATAATTTTGAAGTATGCTTAGGATTCTTATTGGACTTCTGTTGATTTTAAAATGTAACCACGTAATCTTATCTCAGGCAGACATAAAAGATTCTATGCTCTTCCTTATAAACCCAGCCTATGATTGTCTTGGCCGATACCTCCCTCGGCACCATCTTTCAGAGTGTGGTTGTTAATGACTGATTAGCGTGATGCAAGCATTTGCATTTTGTGGTGCTGTATGTATAGAAGCTACAGAGAATTCAGCAGATCTACTGGGGTGTTATGTAAACAGAGAATATTTTTGATAATGGTAATTATTCACGGCTGCACACAATTATTCATGGAAGCTCTGAAACCATCATTATATATTTTGTTTACTAGATCTCAGTAACTGTTTTAGTAAGACAGACAGATTCAGGGCTAAATCTATCCTCTGTTAGGCTGGCAAACCTGGATTTCTGCCCACACACAGCATGGGTACAGGATCAGTGTGTTATCTTGGGCGTTTCTTACACAATAATGCATAAAAATATAAATGCTGAACTATTTTCCCCCTGGCCTTGCCTATATACACTGAAGTGTGGTGCTCCCTTAGTGCTACACACCACTGATTTATCATCCCTGCTTCCTACTTACTGTTAGCATAAGGCTGAGACCTTCAAGGGCAACTTGGGACATTCCTCCAGTCTCAGTCTCAATCAACATGCAAGAAGGCATGTTATATGTCATTAACATGGCAGACCAGTGCATACCTTGTAGCTTAATGCAGCCTCAGATGCTGTTTTCATTCCCTATAATTTAGGAAATCCATCAAAATTAAACTGGTTGTTTTGGTTGTTAGGTTGTTTTTTTTTTATCTATTATCTTGTACTTCCCAGTGAGTTTACAAAAGCAATGAACTCAGAAATATGCATTTATACATAACTTGCAATAACCTATCATGGCATATCTGTGCAAGTTGCTTAATCTCTTAACCATAAATTTGCAAACACGTTCTCATACACGAGGCACACTTCTCCTCTTGCAGCAGCCCTAGCTTTCTCAAAAAGAAAAAGACCCAGTCAAGAAAATCACAGACTCATAAATAAAGATTAAGAGATCAACTTCCTCTTGCTCTCAGACCTGTCTCTGTGAATATCTTGTTTCTCTCTCTTGCCTCCAGTGATGAAAACTGTACATGTTTTCTAAACAATCTTTTTCTGTGCTGTAGTACATATAGCTGTTAGAAGGACATCCTGTGCCTGCCTGATCCTTCATCCAAGCAGTACTGATCTTGCTTTGCTCTCACGTAAGAGGGTAAAAAATCTGTTCTGGCAATTTGAGCTCATCATCGGTGGGGGAAACCTACATGGCAAGATCTGGAAAACATGAACTATGGCTTCTCTCATGTAAAATATCTTATCCATACCATATAGATATGTGATTGAACCATATAGAAAGAAGATTAGATATAGGCTGCTTGTTCCAATATCATTGGGATTCCTTTTCATAGACAAGCAGGGGTACATTAACTTTTCTGAATGTATGTCATTTGAGATGACTAAAACATCTGTGCAAAGCTTGTCCCGGTTATCGAAGACATATTCCCTTCTTAGAGTACTGTGCCTTATTGGCAGAATTAGTGAGCCTTATATGCAGAATTCCTTTGGGCAAATGGAAATAGACAGCAGTCAATGAACACCTGAATAAAGCCCTTAACTCCCTCTGACACTTACAAGGCAAACAGATTTTACTAACCTGTCTCCTGTGTCAAGAGGCTTCTGAAAATATCTACACTGATTATTATGGGTCTTTTGGCCCATATCTTATTTTTTTAAACAGCCACTTAGAAACACAGGTGTAAGTACAGTTCTTAGTCTGTAGCCAGGTCATATAAACAACATGATTTGGCTGGAAAGATAGCAGGATTTTGCTGGACAAGTTGTTAATACATTTCTCTGCAACTTATTTCTCAATTGCAACATCCAGCTTCATCCTCAGGTACACAGTGAGGTGCTTCTCAATTTCTTAATATTTTGGTAGCATTAGTAGCAACAGCACTGTGCAAAGCCTCACCTGCTAATTCTCATAGTTGTATTGTGTAGGCAAGGCTCTTCATCCATGTGGTACAACTGTGTAAAATAGAGGCACAGAGTTAAAATGACTGAAAACGACAATAGCAGATTCATGTATTTAATGGATTTGTTGCTACAGCCTTCAAGTATGGGTTTAGCTTACAGCTGGCAGTAAATAATGATGAAAATGCAATTTCTTGCCTCCCAGATTGAGAGAAAAAGACCTGGGAATGAAAAGGACTAGGGAACACATCTGTCTGGAGTCCCTGAAATGGAGGCTGGGTGGCACATAAGTTTTGCTGTGGCAGTTTCCACAGGAACACATTTATCTGCTGCGTTCATTCCTCCAGACTATGCTAAAGGTTATCACTGTTCTAGCTTTTCTAGTAGTTCCAACCATTTACACATTAATCAGCAGAGCTATGGCACTAAACTTTTCCTTGGAACTTCTACATATTTACTGTCTTGCATGACATATGTATATATCATTACTGGATGTTGATAAGAACAAATGAGAAGGAAATATTTAACAGACGCAAACAAGCACTATACTTAGCATATGATTTATAAGTTTAAAATGGAGTCCAAATGTTACTGGTGAGAGCCTTGTAAACTGCACATGCAGTGTTATAATCTGCATCACCACTTAAAAATGAAAAATTCAACACTACTTCCATTTACGTAGGCTACAATGAATAACTTCAGTGCTTTATGAATTACTGAGATGTTCTTTCATGCCAAACTAAGAGCAAAAAATATTTAAAAAACCCCAAACACCTACAAGAAAACACAAGTTTCTCCCCTTTGCAGGACTTCTCCAGTCAGAAACCAACATGTGCTTATGACATCACAGTGTAATCTGGGCTAAGACAAAAAGAAACTATGCAGAATATATGGAAGTGAATTAGTTTACTGGTAAAGTCCTTTTGAGGTCACTCTTGGAAAGCAAAGAAAGTGATACCTGTTTTCAGCGTTCTCCAAAATAATCACTTAGCATTTCAAATGGTCGGGTCAAGGAAAACAAACAGAGAGAACATTCCTTCAGAGAAAGAAAGCCAAAGAGAAAGTAATCTTTTTTTTTTTTTTTTTTTTTTCTGCCCACACTTAAATGTCAGAAATAAAGCAAGCAGTTAGCACACACCTATCAGGTCATGCCCTGCTTGTCCCATGGGAAAAGCTAGGTAAGCTATTGTGTTAGTGGCAATTATCTTCCTCTCTCCCTTTCACACTAACTGCAAACTGAAAAGCAGAAATACAAAGCAAGACAACACTGTTGAGGCAGATAGAAATCAAGAATTAGAACAAGCTACTCTGGCCGGTAAAGTTATGGTGTTTGGGGAGACATGAAGAATTGCTGAGATAGAGTGTTTACAGAAAAAAATCCCATAGCTCATATTTGTATTATGTATTTATAAATTCCTGGAACTCAATTTTATAGAGTTTTTGATTAATGGCTGTACTGCATTTCAGCTCCAGGCCTATTGAACTTACTGTACTGGAACTGAGCAAGACATACACTAGCCAAATACAAACATTACTACTGGCCTATGATTTAAAAGTGGTGCATTGCTCAAAGAAATTGCTGTGGAGGATCTGCTTATTGTAGATGTAGAGCTCAAAGCTAAAGGAGGCCCTCGCAGAAGCCTTCTCAAAATCAAAGTCATATGCATATTTGACTTGGATGCCTTCATGGCAAAAGAAGCAAAGAACAATGAAATACGCTGTGATTTCCCCATCACATTTACAATAAAGTGGGTGCAGCTCTTGTTGATGTACGGATTCTCCTAATTATATATTTGTGTCACTTCAATCACAGTATCTTCCGGGAGCATGGCCAAATGCTTGGTTTTCTTATGCTAGTGGTGTATGCCAAGTGTTCCCACACTGTGCTATTTGACATTAGTGCTGTTTCTCCCACACTTCAAAGAAGACATCTGTGGTTATGGCTGGCAAATGCCGACTTAATTGTTGATTATCATAATAATATAGCAAAAGCAGTCTCATTCTGTTGAGGTGGGAGTCACTTCATTAAATACAGGCCTTATGGCTATTAGGATTTGTGAGGTGAAACCTGATGCCTGTAATCTCTTGGTGTGCCAACTGGAATTAAATGAAGGCAATGTAGAGAGCAGCTGGATGAGAAAACCGAAGATTTGCCAATGTTGAGAGAGAATCCTGTAGTTCCTTGGATTGTGGTCTTCCCAAACAATGCTGCCTTTGCCTCCAGGATGGAATCACTTTAGAAAGTGCAAACTCGGTTTGATCCCAGAGCTGGCATGTGAAAACCTGACCACTGGGATATTTGACCCACCCTCTTATAATCACTTCTCATGAAAACTAAAACAGAAGATTGATAATCACTGTTGATAATACAAATCTTTAGAAAACACAAGGAACATTTGTACTGTCTTTGAAAGCACAGGAGTTAAGACGAAATCTGTTTCATCTCATTTCTTTCTGAGTATAGCATAAAGATGAAACTGCATGTGAAATCTGGAAATGCTCATATTCTCTCTGTTAAGAGAACAGTTTCTCCTTCCGTTCACTATGTAGCAACAACAGCAAAAAGCTGTTACACAGAGTAAATCCTGGGAAATGGAATTTGCAAGTAAAAATGTGTACTGCAGAATTGTTTCTAAGATATTTTCTCCTTCAGTAGTTTGAGTTTGGGCTTTGAAAAGCACAAAATATTTGCAATAATTCAGGCTTGCTAAATAGCTTCAGCCAAAAAAAAAAAGGTATAAAATTGCTGAAATTAATTTAATTACACTTTTGCAGCATAATGGACTTGACATGAAGACAAGGCTTAGTCTGTTTTTAATGAAAATGTTACTAGTTGTTATGGCTACTTGCATTTGGATGAGTGTCCTTGATTGTTAAGTCTAAAATATCCATAGGTAATGAGCATTATGGCAGAATGATATATTTTTTGTTTTGTTTGTTCTGGGTTTCTTCAGTAGTCATCTTCAATTAGTTTGATCTTTATTTAGGTCTTATTTTATTTGGGTTTTTCAAGACATAGTGGCTGATTTTTCTTACTTAGGGCACTGTTTTGAAACATAACTGTTTGGAGTGACCGGTGGTTTTCTTTTTAAAGCAAACTTCCATTCATGTTTGTTGAATTCCTTGGTTTCCAGATGGTTCAAATATGAAGGTGCATTTCTCTTTGCTGTGCCACCGTGTCTTTTGCGCTGTTGTGATGGTTTAGTCACAACTAATGGCTGTCAAGGAAATGAGACTGATTTGTACTTTCAGAAGTCCCCCTTGCACAATTTAAGGGTGCAAAGTTGGTCAGCCACCAGTCAGATGCTGCTGCAGATGGTCAAGCTCCAGTCAGCATGACAGACAGTCATAAAGTTGTCATTTTAATGGGAGAACACTGGGGGGAAAAGTCACTGCCTGAATATGATAACTCTGGAGAAAAAGAGAAGTGGAGGAAAGTCAAACATACCAAGAGTGTGTTTGTGTATCTATATAACTTCAAGGTTTTAGATTCAGATCCACTCTCAGGCTTCCCAGGCTTTCAAAGTAGGAATTATGTGAGTTTCCCACACGTGTTATAAGGGAGAGTATATTTGAAAGTACAAGAAGTTAGAGTTGAAGCTAAGGGTTTGGATGGATGTGGTATGCAGAAGACTATTGACATCTGATAGTTACCTCATTCATAAAGTGGTGATCCACACTGTCTTGGATATATTCATGTTTGGGAGTATCAGGGACCAAAAGAGTAGAGAAGCCATGGGTGACCTCACTCTTCAACTCCCCGAGCTAACATCCCTTTGACACAGTACTTAGATGAATGATGAAAAGACATGACAGCCCCCACTGTTTTGTACAGCTGTAGGTGATGTGGATGTAGAGGATAAACTCTGGTCTTTAGTATCTTGACATGCTGTATTACTGGAAATACGAAGGATTAGGAAATACCAGAGGGATCATGTATTTTCACACCGACTCATTAGGTAATTTTGAGTAAGTATTCCCAAAGTTTTCTCCACTGGTTCTCACAGCTTTATCAGTCCAATTCCATCTCACCAAAAGGAGACAGACAGACCACAACTGACTTCTTTTGGAGCTAATTGGTCCTGAATTATATTGCATACAGTATATACAGCTATTTGCTTAGAGGCCCAAAAATAGCTAAAAGCATATGAACAAAGTGCATCAATGGTCATTAATTAAAACTCTTTTTGCATTGAATGCATTTTATGATTCATATTTCTGGCTGTCAGATTAGAAACCGATCACCAAAACAGAAGACATACAAGATTAAGAAAAGCACAGGATCATGGTCTCTGGTTATGACATGTTTCCTGTGTAAGAGGAGAACAAGGGCAGTCTGCTTTTGGGACCACTGTAACTACAGTCAGTCAACATTAGTCTTTTTTAGGGTGATACAACATTATTCTTTTTTAGAGTGATAGAACGTTATTCTTTCTTAGGGTAATACCTTTTTTCTTCACTAACATATTTTAACTGTAGCTACTACAAGTCACTGTTGTGCTTTTTCTTGTGAATTTAGTGTGAAAATTAGAAGAAATTACTTTCTGAAATGTATTGCAGTGATTCTACACACCAACCAAGAAACATATTTGGTTTTTGTTCTGCAAAACAGAATTACCAGCAGAAGGTAGTTCTACACAAACTTCACAGGCTAAATCTTATA
>NW_009954542.1:410419-412193 GCF_000747805.2 Chaetura pelagica
GCATTCTAGAACAGCTGCCTCTGCTAGACAACATGTAGCAGAACCTGTCCAGATACAGAACATAGAGTCAGAGCACTCATCACATGAATACTCCTCAAATAGCTATACTCTTCAGAAATGCTGAGCCTTTTTTCAAAGGCCATCACAGGACAGAGGCTCTAATGTTACTTCCCAGAGTGTTACAGAGATTTTTGGTAATCCATTCTGAAGTCTGCAAAGGCACCAAAACACTTGGCAACTGAAGGAGTGAGCACCTTTTAAAAAGTTTGAAAAGACTACCTGTGATGCTTATTTTTTGTCTGTTTCCAGAAGTGGTGACTCACTGAAAGGAGTGGAACACGTTTGTGTTCTTTCTGGAATCCACATTTTGGCTACGTTATCACTGAATTTTCACTGTCTGTGAGAGGTGCAGATCCACGAGAAAACTTCACTGATATTATTGTCATGACCACAAACCTTTTCTCATCTATAACAAAAAGGAGTCAATACACATTGTTCCTACTTCTTATACATGGTCATGTAAAAGTTTATTAAGGATTAGGATGGTCATATTCTGATTTACCTGAATTTGATTGTCCACAATCTTGCCAATTAAGGATCTGTGATAAAAAAGTAGTGTCTGGATAACTGTCATTAGCAAAATCAGAATTATAGTTTACATAAACAAGCCCAAATAAATCTACCCTGCCATGAGCAAAATCCACTGTTATTACCCCTCTGGAGATAAGGGATGGGTGGGTTCACACCTTTCCCAAGCACCATTCAGGCTGCCCACAGACCACCTGATCACTGTTCCATCAACCATGAGTCTACCAGGTCTTCATCTAGCAATATAATTTACAGCTATATTCTTGTAAACCTTTATCACAGATATTCAACAGCTAGGCAAGAAACAATCCAGCTTTCATTAGGCTTTATTTTTAGGTTTTGGGACATTGATCAGTGAAATGAGCAGTTGAGACAAATACCTAAGTATAGTTTTTTCACATACATGATCAAGAGTTGCTTTCATCTCCCACAACATCTTCCACAATTAATACAGTCTTCAGTTTTTACAATGTACTACAGTGTCATTGAGATAAAACTAGTAAGCATTGTCATGTCCATTTCACAGGTAGAAAAGTAGGTTTAGAAATCTGTGTTCTTATTTTAGTTCAGCGCCACTAAATGTGCTCTTGTTACGAAAGGCCAAGACTACAATGAAGGTGAAATAAACAAAAAAAACAAAAAACTTCAACTGTCCTACTAAGAGTCAACTTGAGAGAGTACATCTCAGACTAAAACTAAGAAGTTTTGTCTTTCCTGGTGTCACATTGTGGCAGCAACATGTTCATCAGTAATGCCACGGTAAAAAAAAAATGAAGTTAATTTTAGCAGCATAAACAAGTCCTTAATGTCTTTCCCAAATTTATAATAGCAGTTCCCAGGAGAACTAGGAACTGAACACAGGTTAGTGACCTTAACCACCGGACACTAGTTTCTGACTAGCAGAGCACTGAGAAGAAATCAAAATTTCTGGGAACTGTCAGCTTTCAGTTGGCCTCTGCAGTACTTGAAGTCAAGAGCATTTGGAAAGCCAAAACTCAGTCTGTGTAGTGCTGAAGGCCCAGTCTGATAGGACTGTAACTGTTTCTTTGCAACTTTTATTTTATTTTATTTTATTTTATTTTATTTTATTTTATTTTATTTTATTTTATTTTATTTTATTTTATTTTATTTTATTTTATTTTATTTTATTTTATTTTATTTTATTTTATTTTATTTTATTTTATTT
>NW_009954542.1:413201-431035 GCF_000747805.2 Chaetura pelagica
TTTTATTTTATTTTATTTTATTTTATTTTATTTAAACTATACAAAAAGACAGATTTTAAATTTATTGGATGTTATTCAGTTAGTTCTGGTGGATTTTTAATTATTATTACTATTGCAATAACATCTGGATACTTTCATTAAGACTCGTTCTCACTGCCCAAAGACTGTGTAAGATGCGACTTTTCTGAATTATAGTGAATGAGACCCTGCAGATTCCATCATGTAAGGGGAGAGGAAGTGGGGACATGCTTCTGGCATCTAGGGCTGGCAGTCAACCAAGATGCTCTGGAATTGTCCGATGGGCACATGTCCAGCCAGGAGAAGGGCCATAGCACTAGACTGCAGCTGAAAACAAAAATCATCTTGTAAAGCTGCTTTCACACGCAACCCCATGAGGTGGAACAGTCAGCTGCAACGCAGGCACAGAACATTTCTCCTGCTCCATGACCTCAGTTAATCCAACATGTAGGTTCACAGATCAGGAGAGAGGCCACAGCAGTGGTCAATAAAAACAGGAGGTTTGGCCTTCCCTGCTGGGGGGTGATAAGAGCCTCACACTTAGTGGTTGACATCTGACAGATATCATGTACAGGCACGAAGTAAGACATCAGCCTCACTCCCACAAAGCTCAGAATCTGCCTGAAAAGATCTAACACGTGGCTTAAGAAAACAAAGCAGGGCAGGGGAGAGGCTGACAAGAATAGAGGTTATATTTATGTACGTAGCTGGATGCACAATTCACAGACATGTCTTCAGGCAGTCTATACCAGCAAGCACAGAAGTTGGCTGTACTTGTAGATATCTGCTTTTTCTTACTCAAACTATAAACAGTGATGACAGCTGGGAGAAGAGCAAAGATGGGTAGGAGGGAGGAGACTGTGATTTTAAAAAATTTCTCATTCAGAAAGAAATGTGTCAGTCTCAGAACCAGTGTAAAAGTGCACTGGCATCAACCATAAAACAGCTCCTGTATGACAAACACTAACAATCAAGGTTTGCTACTTTTTTTTTTTTTAATTGAATGATGTTTCACAAAGCAGTGGAACATCTTCAGTTAAGGGCCAGATCCTCACAGTGATGTAAACTAGAGTAATGACACTACTCAGTGATGCTATACTACAGAAAATCTGGTCATCTGGACAAAATTCAGATGTCATTATTCTTAGAAAAAATAGACTTTTGCAACTTTTAAATAATTTTCCCTCACATCTTTTGGACAATATTGTGCATTCTTGTGATTCCACTAATGATACTATCCTTCAGATAACTGGCTTGCTAGCATCTAGCAATCAAATGAGAGTCTCACTTTGTAACAACCACACCACACGTCCCGGTCTTCCCAAATTTCTGAAAATATTTTTAATCAGAAAAGTAAAATCAATGAAACTTGAACTGTGTGGAAGTAAAGTCTATTCAATCCCAGCAATAAACCAATTTGTGTTTCTAAACAGATTTTTTGTTTGTTTATTTCTTTTAAAGTTCAAATCAAGCAAGCTGTTTTGATCTGTTGAACTCAAAATATTTTCAGATGGTCATCTTATAAACTTTTAGCATTGACTCATGCTTTTTCTTGCTAAATTAATGACTTTTAACTCTTTGAGATTCCCTCAGCTTCTTGGATTCGTCTGCTCAGTTTTAAATAGTATTTCAGACTATTCTACTCTTTTTTACACTAAAGAAAACTGGTGTGTGAAGTAAGCTTTTGTTCTGGGCTTAAGTAAGCTCTTTTTTTGAAGTAAACTAACAGTGTCCTGCAGCCTACACAGAAAAGTTAGCATTGCAGAAGACATAAATTGCTATTGAGCACAAAGACAAAGACTTTTCTACTCTTCATGAAAGGCTTTGAAATAAATGTCCTGTAGAAACAAATCAAGATAATGTTATAGAACAGAAATACCAAACATGAAATTTCTGCAGGGTCTGACTACACCATTCAAGCTGCAATGGAAGTGCTACATGAAAGCAGAGGCTCTCTGTACCATGACATGCTGTGTTCAAAACTGAGATCCTGACACACACTTTGGCTTCTTGGTATTTATTTGTGCCAGAGAGGTACTTTACATTCAAAAGCAAGACTCCTCCTGAACACTAAGAGGTGTTGCACCTGAAATAATGTTTGAGGGGATGTCAGACTACCACTGTATCTGTACCAGAAAAATTCTAATACAAGATACAAGATTCTAACATCAATTTCTTCTATGCACATTAAATAACACTATCTCAGCTTTTCAGAGCCCTAAGTGACCACACATCAGCTCAAGAACTGGAGTAGAGGTGTAAAGCTCAATAGTTCCCTGCTAATTAGATTCATTTTCTGCATTCAAATTCTTGTCTCCTTCATCCACCTAGACTAAGGTTTTCAGGAACTTCTCTGGAGTCAGAAAGGACCTGCTTAGCAAAACTGGAAGAGAGGTTTATGTTTTGCAGCTCTTACCCCTCCCTCTGGAACCCCGTCTGCTTGTCTCTTTGCTTGACAGTTTTTCACCTGAAAAACAGGAATAACTGGAGCACAGTTCAGCTCCATAAAAATATCATGAAAGCAAATACTATAGATTTCAAATCACAAATTTAATAAAGTTGAGGGAAACAGAAGGGGTTGTCTAAACCACAATTCTGCCAGTTGCCTCTGCCAAAAAGCTCTCTAATGGGATGACAGCACGTGACAAGAAAAGGGATTTTGCTAGCAACAGAGCCATGCCTTTTCCCAAGCATAAGCTATGCAACACAAGGACTTTGCAGCAGTGTATCTGTGGCAGTGCTGTACACATAGAGCTTGTTTTGCAGAGATTTGTACTTTAAAAACAAAAGAACTATGCAGGATCAGCTCTAGTGTAGATCTGCCCTGGGCCTACAGTTGAGTATTTGTCCGATTGACTCCATCAGCTCACTACTTGTTGTAACAACAACAACAGCAACAAGCAACAACAGCTGCCAGAGGCAGGATCATTCTTTGTGTAAGTATAGCCATCTTTCACAAGAAAAGTGGACTAAGGGAATAGAAATCCATGTTTGCCAGGAAATATTCGGAGAGTCTTCTGCCCATGTGATTATGTCAATGGCAAGAAGAAGTAGTGCAGTCCCTGACTGATCCTGCTATAATACAGTGCATCTTTGAGATAGATTCAGTTAAAATTTCATAGCTGAACTGGTGCAACTTTTCTGTGTGGTCCACTTAGAAAAGTGTTTCTTTGATCTTTTTTCCACCTCTAGAGCAAGCACAAGCTAAACTGATAGCAAGCAGATTAAACCACTGAAAAGAAATTGCATCAGGATTATAGATATGAATATTTGAAGAACGTGAATATTGGGAGAACAGAATCAGGAGAGAGGGCCCTTCTTTTGTCACTTGTGCTTGGTTTGCAAAAGTTTCATTGCATCAACAGCAATGGATTTTCCTTCAGTCTCAACTAGTGATAGAGAGAGAGGTGTGGCTCTGGGAACATAAAGAGTCCACAGTGAGAATTTTTTAATTAACTACTGAACTCAACAGTCTGGACAATTTTTAAGTGCACACATTTCTTGCACAGAAGCCTGATGAGAAGGCATAAATAAAATAATGCTTGCAAAGATCCTAAATGCTATCTATTCCAAGAAAAAAAGAATACTCCCTCAAAGGGAGTATTTGCCCAGGAAGAAATTCATGTTGCATGCAAAGCATAGAAAAATACTCGGTAAGTCACAGTTAACAGAAAAAAATATATACTCTTTGGCATCTCCTCCAGAGAATAGCAACCAAGAAAAAAGAAGATAATAAGCTTCTGTGTTGCATTACGTTAAAAATTCACTCGATGAAAACAAGTACTATAATAATTAACTGAGTCAGAAAGCACAATGCAATTAGATGTAGATTTAAGGAAGTTTATAATAGCAACACTTGCAAAGAAAGACTTGGTTGTGCTTATTCTTATGGAAAGAGGAAAAAAGTTGTGGTGAGTTAAATGACATTTATAAAATAGGGGGTTATGATCTCAGACTGATCCAGATTAGTTCTCCACAGCAGTAAGTCCATAAAATTAGGTCACAGGGATGAAAGGAGAATTTAGTCTAAACTATTTCAGAGAAGGCTGTGTGGCATATGGAACGTGTTATCCTAAAGAATAACTTAAGCAAAGAGCATGTTTTCAAGAAAAAAAAAAAAAAAAAAAAGGAACTTCATAAGATAATTTTGAACCATGTAAGCTTCAAAATGAATACAATTACTATTTACTTCTGCATGTTTTTATATATGTATATATTATTAGTCAACCATTATCAGCATTCAGATAAATTTTTACCACGAGGACAGTCAAACATTAGTCTCTCAAAGGAAGTGGTAGATTCCTGCACTGGACTGTTTTAAGTCTCAGCTTGACAGGATGCTGAGCTGCCTTATAAAAACTATAGTTGTATCTAGAAAAAGTCAGACCAGGTGATCCTTGAGGTCCTTTTCAACCCGGTATTCTATGATTCTGAAGAGAAATTACAGCAAGTAGTGTTTCTTCTCCCCCCCCACCTCATCCCCTTCCTAACTGATCTTTGTGGGATTTGGTTTGCTTTGTTTTGTTTAGAAGGCCTCCAATTTTGGCTTCCCAGCACAGAAAGGACAAGAGCTAATAAAATGTCAATGGCTACGTATTTTATTTCAATATGTAATGGTTAAAAATCTTCATTCTTTGTATTTTTTTGTTTTCTCTAAGATCTTTATGAGTGTGAAGATTGTTTTAGTATAAAAGGAGCACTTTAGTTCTTTTTACCTATCTGGAAAAACTTAATGTCCTGAAAATGTTCTCATGTCTGTCTAGAATTAGACACCAAGCAATCATGAAATTGAGCCATGGGACAATTTGTGGTAGCACTGCTGGTCCTGTTTTGCTGTACTTGAGGTCCTTGAGCAACTTCTTATTCCACCTCCCTACTAGGTATCTCAGATACTGTCTTCTGCAGTACGTATTTCAGACAGTTGAGCTTGATTATCTTGAAGGTCTTTTCCAACCTTGATATTTCTATGATTCTACGATTCTATATTGAGCTAAAAATGTACAGTGCTTTTTTGATTGCTCAATAGATAGAGTTCCATCCTGCAATGTCATGTTTTAAGACAGAGGCAAGGACTAGACTAAGCAGGAAAAAGAGAAAAGTAAAAAACACACCAAAGTTGCAACCTCTCATTTGAACCTTTTGAGCTTGTAGGAGAAACCAGATTTCAACCAAAACCTCGGGATGGCTAATTCATAGTGATGCAGATTTACCTCACCTGACACAAGGCATGTAATTTATACAACTCAGCACAGACAGGTAGGATGGATATTTACCTTCAGTGTGCACACCATAAGAGATTTAAAGTTAAACCCAGTTGTGCAAGGGATTTATACCCCTTAATGCAACTGTGGAGTTTTACTGAAATTGAAGGAAAATATTGAAAATTTAAAATTTCAAATCTTGACCCAAATACCTTATTTTAGTATGAAAATTTATCTTCATTTAGAAACAAATGAAAGAAAATTGAGAGACCACTGTCTCTGAATAAAACTCTCTTCTCCACTGCAAAAAATTACAGATTAGGAGAAGTTAGTGACATTAAAATACATTTTTGTGGAATTATACTTTCATTTTAAGGTATTTTTTTTACTAGAATGTACACAAACTACCCCTCTTTCTTGAAGGAATGCCTATTCCTTCAAGAATATTATATATATTATTCCTTTCACATAGTTGTAGAGCATCTGAGCCAGCAAAACAAAAGACTCCAACTTTCAGAGCATAGACTCATGTTTTTCCAAAATTTCAGGGAAAGAAAAGAATTTGGAAAAATTATGATCTTAGTTTCAGCTTGTTCACAAAGCACAGAAAAGAGGACAAGAAGAGAATTTGTTTTTACGACCTTGTTGTTCAGAATTTTTCATATTCTTCCTTTCTTCATTCTTGTTAGAGATCTGACGTGGAAAGATCCTCTAAAGATAGACTCACAATTTCTTCTAACCTGTACCAAGGTAAATCAGAATTAGCACAGTCAAGTCGATAGAGTTATTTTAAGTGTAAACAAGCAACTTAATCATAAGACACAGCATTGTTACTTAAATTCCCCAAATTTATTTGGAATCATGTTGATTATGAGCATTAACACCTGACCCATTCCCTATTGGTTTTTCTTGTAACAGCTTACTAGTACTGACTTTAGCTTCATAGAAAACTGAGACAGTTTGGACACTATGCCAGATTATGACCTCAGTTATATGCAACTCAGTCTGGAGTCATCTGCTTTCTGCATGACCAAAAGCAGAATTTGGCCTCAAGCTTTAATTTTGGAGAGTTGCATATGCACAATTGTCTCCAAGCATAATACCATTTAATAATTTAAAATAGGAATAAACTTGCTTTGCCATTTTCCTAATTTCTAGAAAGCCTAAAATCTGTGTCTATCTTTTCTACACTCTAGCACAGTATTTTCCTTATAAATCCAACCTCTGCATAGGCACATATGGGACCTGAGTCCCATAGTACAGATGATGAGGTGTTAGGTTGACCATTGGACTTGGTGATCTTTAAGGTCCTTTCCAACCAAGGTGATTCAGTGATTCTGTGATCTAAATACCCCAGTCTTGACCTGCTAGGTTCTCTTCTGCTTTCCAATCACCTATATCTTAATCAAAGCCCTACAGAAAGTTTGAAATCACAAATTGTACCCTCATATGTATGGTAACAACGAAGAGGCCTTCGTGACACAGTGAAGGAGGATATTTCTGAGGCTTAATGTGCTTTCAGCCCTGAGATGTAGCTTTAGGGTGAGATGATGGAAGCATGGGACAAAAAAAAAGAGGAAAGTGTATGCTTTTGTTTTTTTTCTGGGAGGGCACAGGAGATAGATCCTGAGCATGTGTAGGCTTCCAATCAGTGCCAGCCACAGGAAAAGCTGGCTACCACTGGAAAAGCCCTTAACTCCTGCATGTAGCTCAACAAAGCTTTGTATTTCGATTGTCAAAAAGTTCTGAGAATTTATTATCCCCTTTACGTCTACTTATCCCAAGATGTTGACTGACCTCTTGCCTTTAGTAAAGAGTTTCCCCATATGTTTGCCTCCCAAAAGTTCCTAAGGATGTGATTGCTTTGTTTTGTTTTCACAGTGGGCTCCCTTCCATATTTTTTAGTAACAGACTGCAATCAGGTTAGGAAGATGCTGGTCTTCCACAGCTTTCAGTGAGCATGTTCCCCCATTTTTCTAGCACTGGTAATACCCTCTATCATTTTAACATAGGCCTTTAACTCAGAATCTGTACAAATTACACTTGGTAGGTTAAACTTGCCACACATTCCTAGGGCCAGTACCTACTGAAACAGGAATACCAGGGAGTGGGAGGACTATCTCTCTCTCACCCCCCCGAGTTTGTTCCCATGGGTGTTCAAGTTCAGCTTCTGCCTGCAGCAAGGAGAGCAGGGGCTGCTCATCAATACTCTCTGCAGTGAGTGGAGAAGAGGAGTTTAAGATGACAGAAGTGCAGAGAGCCCAAGCTTTACCCCATTCCCCTTCCTTGCTAGCCAAAGGAGCTGGCTGAGAGCATGGGAGAGTAAACTGCTCCATGCAAAAAAAAAAAAAAAAAAATTAAAAAAAAATTAAAAAAAATAAAAGAGGGATGAAGTAATTTACTCGTGTAGCAGAGCAAAGGGAGTGTGTATGGTGGTGGAGGGAAGATAGGGAGGAACTGTGACTCTGACTCACAATATATTCTGCACTTTGCTCCTGGGGAGATGCAGCTGTGCTTCTCCCCTTGTATAGGCTACACTGTAAGGTTACACTGTCGTCCAAAGTAAGCATCCCTAATTCTCCCATTTCCTGAAGCACAACAGCATTTGGCTCCTTTTTAATCAGGAATTTCTACTGTGAAAATTGAGGTCTAGGACCCAGCTTTTCCTATGTGCAGAATCAAAAATCTCTCCCTTGATTGCTGTCTTGGTTCCTGGGGAAAACTACCGAACTGTTATGGTCGATTTACATTGGCCTGATCCTTTTTTAAGGCTGATCCCAAGGTATTCTTAATTCCTCAAGGCACCTGAGATCTTCTAGATGAGCCAGCCAAGGACACCTTTGGCAATGCTTTCCACATCCTTTTCCCTCACTCTGCTTGCTTGCCAATTACCTCTCACTAGAGTAAGGACTGTTTCCCTTTGCTACCATTTCAATAGGAAAAAATACGGCCTGGAAGCAGCTCTGATTCTGGCCAGATAACTCAGTGGGCTTTGCCTGGGGACAACAGTGTGCTGGGAAGAACCAGAAGGAACAGGATAGTCGAGTGGGTAGGATGAACCACAGCAAAGGTATCACAAGACAAGGGTCTGAATGCCCACTCTCTCATTGTCTTCTTATATGACCTTGGGCTGTTAACATGACCTGGGAGAAGTCATACAACCTGTCTAGGCTTTAGTTTCCAAACTGTAAAAGAACAGCAAAAGTAATTGTTACTGATGGAAAAAAAAAGGTTCATGCTGCAGAGTTTCCATGCCTGCAATAAGACTGCAAGCAGCCTTCCCTTATTCCCTTTTATCTTTTCTGTTGTCATGATGTGAGATTTCACTGTCACAGTGGGGGTTGTGTGTCCAAGGATGATTTCTTGCCTCTAACATCTGATGTCTCACAAAAGGAGTAAACTCTTGCAGCAGCATCTCCATAGCTCATATAACCTGTGAGTCAAGTATCCAACGATGTAACTAATCCTTGTGGTGATAAGATGTCAGTAGGATTCTTTCAAGAGACATATAAAGTGTGCATACAACAAAAGATGAAAATAAGTCCACTGAAAAAATTACTTTTTCTATTTTTAGGTCCCATACTTTGAGATAAAATTCCCATGCTCATAAGTAAAACACTTCATAACCAGAATTTCTTCAGTAAGAAAATATTCCTAAAATGACATCCTAATTGTTGACTGTATAAGGAGAGGCAAGGCCAATGTTTTAGCCAGCTGCTCTACACCTCATTTGTCTCCTTTCCATGCCCAGTTAAAACCTTTGATTTTCTATCAAGTATCTGTAGATCATAGGCCTGGGACGAGACAGCATTTGTTGAAGTACTCCCAGCTTCAAAATTATTCTTTAAAAGATTTTTGGCAGAGGGTAGCAGGGAGGCATTGGGTATCAACAGCAAGATGGCATCTGGATCAAAAGATAAGAAAAAGCACAATGGTTGCTAAAAACAAGGCAGTTTTGTGATGAGTGTTGGACCTGGCAGAGATGCAGAGCCTGCATTAATGCAGCAGGAGAACACAGAGATCAGGCTTGACTTTGGAAGGGGGTGGGGACACACTGAGTTCAGCAAATTAGCAGATAACTTTGAATGCAGTTTAGCAGAGTATTCAACCATGAGCTTAATGGGTGGGCAATCTACATCCCCGTGGGGCAAATCACAAGCTTAAAAAAGCGTTAGCCCCTAAATATAGTCAAACTCCCAGCAAAGTGTGAACGGAGAGTTAAAATTCAAAAACCACTGTCTCTCAAGAACTGCATCCTGGAAATTTTATCCACATGAACATTGATGAACTAGGGGACTCACAAGCAAAGTTCCACTTCAGGCGAATTTTTACAAGGACAAAAATGCAGAGTAGCTAGATTTACCAGAACAGTCTTTACCCTCAGGACAGGCCTACATGTAAACAATTTGCTATAAAGTCATGTCAATTAGCAGCATTACTTTTTTTCTGTAAATGGGCAATGGATTTTTTTACAGATTCAGATGCAATGGGGAAAAGTGCAACAGTCTTTCATGGCATACAAATTATTTGCAAGCTCTTCACCAAAAGAAGGATTCGGGGGTCTCACTGTACAGCTGGGACCAGTTCTTGGACAGCCATCATGATTTCATAGTGTAAAACAGAGCAGCATTGTTGGGAGAGGTGATCTCTCTTATTAGACCAGTCAATTTAGCTTGTTGGAATGTACAAACTTTTAGGCATACAAACTCTCTTTAATCTAAAGGCTTACATTTTATGCAAATAAATAAACTTCTTAGCTTACGTTTCCCCCAAAAACGCTGGCCTGCATTTTATCAGAGAATCAGAGAATCATTACAGTTGGAAGTGACCTTAAAGATCACCAAGTTCCAACACCCTGCCACGAGCAGGGAACCCTGCCACTAGACCAGGTTGCACAAAACCTTGTCCAACCTTGCCTTTAAAACCTCCAGGGATGGGACATCAACAACCTCCCTAGGCAACCCATTCCAGCTCCTTACCACCCTTATAGTGAAGAATTTCTTCCTAATATCTAACCTGAATCTCGCCTCTCTCAGTTTAAAACCATTACCCCTTGTTCTATCACTACCCTCTCTGATAAAAAGCCCCTCCCCAGCTTTTCTGTAGGTTCCTTTCAAGTACTGGAAGGTGCTATAAGGTCCCTGTGGAGCCTTCTCTTCTCCAGGCTGAACAGCCCCAACTCTTTCAGTCTGTCTGCACAGCAGAGGTGCTCCAGCTCTTTGATCATCTTCTTGAGAGGGCCCTTCTCTGAACCCTCTCCAACAGCTCCATATCTTTCTTGTGCTGAGGGCACCAGAGCTGTACACAGCACTCCAGGTGGGGTCTCACAAGAGCAGAGCAGAGGGGCAGAATCCCCTCCCTGGCCCTGCTGGCCACACTTCTGTTGATGCAGCCCAGGACACAACAGGCTCTCTGGGCTCCAGCACACACTGGCAGCTCATGTTGAGCTTCTCATCCACTACCACCCCCAAGTCCTTCTCCTCAGGACTGCTTACAATCCATTCTCTCCCCAGCCTGTATTTGTGCCTAGGGTTGTGCTGACCCAGGTGCAGGACCCTGCACTTGGCCTTGTTGAATTTCATGAGGTTGGCACTGGCCCACCTCTCCAGCCTGTCAAGATCCTTCTGGCCTCCCTTCCCTCTAGGATGTCAACCACACCACATATCTTGGTATCATCAGCAAACTTGCTGAGGATACACTCCATCACTCTGTCCATGTCTCCAACAAAGATGTTAAACAGCACTGGTCCCAGTACTGACCCCTGAGGGACACCACTCGTCACCTGCCTCCATTTGGAGATTGAGCTATTGACCACAACTCTCTGGGTGTGGCCATCCAGCCAATCTCTTATCCATCTGTCAAGTGGTCCATCTGTCAAATCCATGCCTTGTCAGTTTGGAGACCAGGATGTCATGTGGAACAGTGTCGAATGCCTTGCACAAATCCAGGTAGATGACATCAGTTGCTCTGCCACCACCCACCATCTCTGTAGCCTTGCTGTAAAAGGTCACCAGATTGGTCAGGCATGACTTGTCCTTAGTGAAGCCATATTGGCTGACACCAATCACCTCTTTATTTTCCATGTGCCTTAGCAGACTTTCCAGGAGGATCTGCTCCATGATCTTGCTGGGCACAGAGGTGAGAAGTACAAGGCTGCTTTTCACAAAGTATTTCTTTTAAAATATAGTATTAAGCTGGTTGTGAGCAAGCTACTGTACTTGTGCAAAGATAATGGAAAAAGTATTAATTATATATGGTAGCACAAAAGGTATTAATTATATACTCCAATGCTGATTTCTCAATACGGTCCTGATGTAAACAATTCAATTGCATTTTACAGGGTCAAACCTCAACTGTCTCTGATTACACTGTCATTCCCTCTCATGCCTAATTGTGCAAAAGCTTTGTCCAGTTCATGCTGAATTCAGCATCCTACTGATGGTAGTAAAGTCTCTGGATCAGGCCTGGAGTCCAGCTCCTGAGAACTCTGCATCAGATACTTTGCATCTGCCTGTCTAACCTCTATTTGGGGGTTCATGAATCAGGAACAGGGAGAGACAATTCAGAAAAAAACAACAACTTTGACTCACAAAGTGGCCATGGATGCATTTATGTATGGCTTAAAAAAAACCCAAGTCATGGGTTTTTGCAAAGGAAGCACAGGTGCATCTTTGGCTGACATGACAGGAGGCCTCCTGCCCCATGGCTCACCACAATCCCAGCCCCATGGAGCACACCTGGGGTGGCAGTACTTGGCTTGGGAGGAACTCTCAAGCAGCAGTGTTATTCTAAGCAAATGGCAACTTAGAAATTTTTCTAGTCCTTTTGAGAGGCAATATTGCCGTAACAGCCTTCCTGCTCTCAAGGCAAACATTTGCATCCAAAGGTCACAGAAGAACTGTCAGAAACCCAAATAAATGCTCTTTTTTTTTTCAACAGAAATATCTCAGGTTCTCTCCAGGAATTTTTTCATTCCAATCAAACAAAAGCTCATGCCATTTCTAACTGACATTCCCTTTATTTTTCCTACAAATTAAGTTATCCAGTGGGCATGTAAATGTAAAAACCCACCTGACCAGCCTACATTGCAAGGTCTCTAGAAGGCTGCTCTTTCACAGCCTAACAGGGGAGGAGTGAAATTCTGATGATACGAGAGTTGCTTACCATGATCCTTCTGCTACCAAGTTAGATTAAACCCACCTCTGGTATTTAAAAATAGAATAACAAGAGCAATCTCTTATAAATGTGAACTACTTAATCCCAACCTTTTCCATGCCTTCCCTTGCTTTTTCCAGAAGTATACACCAAACATAGTAATGTCTCTGACATATACAGAGACCAGGCTTGAACCCCCCAGAATTGTGGGGAGGTGAAAGCAGTGAGTTTCATCTAGAACACTTCTCTTAACTTTAATTATGGAGAGCTTAAGCCCTCAAAGCATGTCTCTGACAAAAAGGAGAGGAACTGCAACTATTGCCTGACTTCAATACAAGGCAGTTAATCAGCCCTGGTTGAGCCAAAGTAGGTCCAGGTTGACTTGAAAGCTTAATGGATCTTCAAACTGTTTTAAAAAAAGACTTAGATGGAGTTTCAGGCCTGCAACGAAACATGAAACCAGACCTCTTTGGTGTGGCTTTGGGCTTGTTACAAACATCTTGCAGAGGTTGAAAACTCCTTTTGATGATCAGCCTAACTTCCCTTTCCTTAGTTTAATCCTATTTTTCCTGATTGCACTCCTTTGCCCCACCCTGAAGTGAATGCTTTCTTTCACCAATGCTTACACTTTCCATATCTATGCACTGGGTTTTATGTCATGCCCTTCCTGTCAGCTCTTAGCAAAGGCTTGCACATTCAAGGCAATTTCTTCAAAGGTCAGTTATACAACCACTCTAGTAATTTTTACTTCTCTTTCCTAATTTTCTTTTCATATGACAATAACTTTAATCTTTCAAGCAGCTTTCCTGATTTTTCTGCGGTGCTACAAAAAGCATTCATTCCTTTCTAGTTCTGTGATGCAATGCTTCAGTAGTTGCAATTATTAAATACTGTGCCTTTCCAAAGTTTGAGATTAGTCCTGGGTCTGATCAGGTATTGCTCCTTTCTAAATTTCTTTTCCCCTCTGCGTATCGTCCTTCAATACCACTATTCGACCAGCTAGCTTGTAATTTATACTTTGACTTTTATTTTGTAATTTTCTGCTAATGTTTTATGTCTCGACCTCCCCAGCAGAGACTGTATTTCTCTTTGCTTACTGCTGTTTGCAACCCCTCCAAATTCAGCTGCAACTTCTTTTGTTTGTTTGTTTACTGCTTGGCCCTGCTGCTGTTAACAAACAACAACGAGAAGTTTAACTAACAAACAGTTAAACAGCAAGTGTGAAGGTCTGGGCAAATCTTCTGGTTTTGTAAAATTACCACAGGTCTAGTCAAGTAATTTCAATTTATTGCTAAGGATATGATCTTTAGATTTCTTGTTGCTTTAGACAGTTTTCATAGCTACACAGTGAACATTCTGTAGAAATGCTTCAGCTTTTCTGGAAATTGTTTATGGCTTCAATTCTTTGTCATGACTAAGATGCAGCTGACTGCTCACCTCAGATGGCATTGGTTTTATTTCCTTGCATTTCATCCTTGTCATTGATCAGACTTCCATGCAGCATTCCAGATGGGCTTTCCTGGCCCAAGCAGTGCAATGTGAAAACCCCGGGGCTGTTCTTCAACTTGGAGCAGAATACCTGGATGAACTTGCAATCATTGTCTGATTTCTGTGCAGTCCAGTTACCCTTGAAAATGGGAACTTCAGCAGCCCTCCTGCTTTGTCAGTATTGACAAACTGAAACGCTTATAGACAGATCAAATATCAGTGACGTGAGAATGGTAAATGAAAACAGTATGCTTTGCACTAAGAAAGTTTATGGAAATATGTTTCTTAAGATGTCTCACTGTTCTCAAAACAAAGAGGCATCTCCCATGTGCTGTGCAGGACATCATACTGCAATGCTATCGCGCCTTGTGTAAAGAAAGGAAATCTTCACTTTTCCTGGCAACTACAGCCAGCTCCTTGAGGGGGAAAGCAAAGGATGTTAGGGTATTTATCTAGGGTAATAAAATCCCAGCATCATTCCACAGAGCTCCTTATTTTGCAGATGTAGAAGGTAATGAACAGAGATTTTTACTTGACCAAACTCTTCCAACAAACTGGAGGAATCAGGAGTCCAACTTCCCAACCCTGACTTTCTCAATAGACAGATTAATTAGTCAACTGGTTAATGCAAAATGATACCATGGCAGCCAGGGCAGAGAAAGACAGGAGTAAATATCACCTTACAAAAATAATAGTGAGAAAAGGAAGCGAAACAGAAAAAGACCTTGCTGTGACAGAGGAAAGCCTGTCTACTTCTGTAGTTGATTATAGATCTGGGGGTGTAGCTAGTGAGGTCAATGTTGTACCGGACATTATTAATAGTCGAGTCCCTTGGTGGGATTGCTAGAGGATGCTGGGGAGTGTCAAATGCCTCTGGGGGTTCTCAAGTGCTCTGAACTCCAGACAATGTCAGTGGCAGGGGAGGAAGGTGCGGGGCCAAAATATAACAGAATTAACTTTGCACAAGGTGTGAGAAGCAGCTGCTGTTCCAAGTAGTGAGGTAAGCACCGAGGAACTGCTCCTGACCTTTCTCTTGGAAACAGGCAGGTATGTGTAAGGCAATCACTTTTTTATCTCCAGAAAGATATATTAGTGAAAGATCAAATGTAGACACATATGCCGTTGCGATCAGCTGTGTCTGAAACGAGCTGATACTGCCACACTTTTGTGCAGCACATTTAAGTGTTCAGAATACAAATTGTTCCTCACAGCAGATGTATTAGCACAAAACTGTCCCTCAGAAAGGTGTCACCAGTTGGCATAGCTTTCCTCAGTGTCTAGTAGGGTCATGGTCACAATAGTAATCAGATATAGTATCATAGATTGGTTCAAAATGCAGATGAGATTTTAATTTTCGGGTGTACAGCTGTCTTGCTCTGCTTTGCTCAGCCAGTCATCTAAAGAGGAAAAGGAAATGTCAGTGACTCATTAGGCTGAACTCAATTTCCATCAGAGATTAAGGAAATACTGTTCATTGGAGGCTATTGAGGCTTAGTGCTCAGATGTGTCTTCTCTTTTGAAAATATCCTAGAGTAATGTATGATTAAAAGCAACTGACCTGCTGCTGGGACTTAAGAAACTTTGGTGGCCTCATCCTCAGCCCATCTGCAAGAGAAATGCATTAGTTGCAAATTCCTTCACTCTAGGTTACAGTTTGGTTGGCCCTGAGGATGGGAGAGTTAACACTTAAAGCTGCCCTAACTCAATCCCTCTTGATTTTGTCTCTGAATTTTTAGGCTTAGTGTATCTGGCACTTGTGAAATCTTTATCTTCAATCTGTATGTGTTGAAATTTCTGTATCTTGAGAAGTAGAAATGTTCAGGTGGGTCATAGTGTCTCTAGAGGCCTTCAGCACCCTGTAGAAATACACCTTATTATGTCATTTTACATATTGTACAAATAGTGGATAACCATTTTGAAATACAGTACAAATTTTAATGTGCTGTTATTTCATACTCTCATCTTTTTGAATATTCAGGTTTCTGGTTTTGTACCTTTTCACTGTTTCCCTAAGCACAGAGGAGAAGGCTGCATTTCTTCTCAACATAGTTATTAAGACAAGGGAATCAAAGGGACATTCACTACTTGTTGATTTCTGTCAGTTTGTAAAAACAGTGCTTAGCAAGCAATGAGAATAATTACACTGTCATCTTCTGCAAAACCTGAATAAACTGCCAGCTACCACAAATGGTAATTAGCTGCTGAATCTGAAGAACAAAAGCTGCTTTTAAATTTTTCAGAAAGTGCCAAATGCTTCAAGCTGACTTACATAAATCGTACTTGGTATTACAATGCTGAATGTAAAATTCACCAGTCATTTTTCTTCCTATTCCTATTCCTCTCAGCAATGACTTAAAAGTAAATACTTAGGCAGTATCTCACAGTACTAGAATTTCATTATTTTCACAGAACATATTAAATGACACTTGGCTCTTCAGCTGTGTGGACTGTTCAGAGACTAATCAAAATGAAGCAATACAGTTTATTTTATTTTTTTTTTTAAATGACCACGAACAAAGCAAAGTTTTCCAACACTATGTGAAGTGTTGTGTCTAAAAAGAGCAGAATGTTACTTGCCAGAGTCTGTTGGATGTTCAAATTATTGATGGAAGCTATAGGTAAGCTTATTTAGGCCTTCCCTGAGACACCTAGATTAGACAGCGTTAATACCCTGCTAACACTGCAGTGACAGGCAGGAATACAAATCACTAAAATAGAGCAAAACTAAGTGACAGTTGAAGGATCATAAAACTTTGCAACGCATAAGCTTTTCTTTCCTGTGGTGTTTGTTCTTACCCCCTGTGCCACAAGTGGCAGTAATCTCAGAATCAGACTTGTTTAGTGCAATTAATAGCTGTCTCTCTAGTACCAGGACATGGTGGTTTTCCTGCCGTGCTGTGATGTGTGCTCCCACAAACCCTCTGCACCATTCATAAGGACTCATTGCAACTTAGTTCTACTCCTTGTTCCTTTAAAGGTTGTCTTGTCTTCTGTTGCCATGCTGGCAATCACTTTTGAAAGTCAGGGCAGTATCTCCGGGTGAGGGGACACTAACACTATACAAGGAGGCTAATTTGAGGAGGCTAATATGTCTTTGTACCTGGACGTCCAGTGCTTTTCCAAATTGCACATAGCAGAGTGATTTCTGAGCTCATTTTAAGGCTGATTTTCAGAGCCATACTCCATTTACCACCTTTTTAAATACCTCTAGCAAGAGCTCTAAGCATTGAGTGTGTGTTCCAATATCCAGAAGAGCACACAGGATATCAAAGCACAAAAGCAGAGCTGGTCCAAAGCTTTCCAGCTGCTCAGGAAAAACAGCTTTCTGGAATATGTGAGCAGCCCTTGCTGAACTCCCAATATATGGAATAGAAAAGGAATTGGGTGATACAGGAGAGAGACAGAAAACGAGGTGGATATCCCAGCAGCAGGACAGTGTCAGCCTGCTAATGCCCACCCTAAGCAGCTGCCTACAGTCTTTGTGGCACAGGCACAAAGTGAGACAAATAATCTACCATTACCTCCAGCCACTGAGTCCCTAGTCAAATTATGAGTTCACCGTAAACAGGTAGGCCAGCAAGGGATACCTTTCTATGTAAATCCAGAGAAAGTGCTGGATCTTCTGGATTCACACTATCTAAACCACATGGTTTTTAGGATAGGTATGTAGTAGGTACTGCACAGTAGGATGATTAATACTGGTTCAAATGAGCTTATAATTATATTCAATACATACTGAAGACCCATTTAAGTCATGTGCTGTCATATACATTAGTGTTGACTAGGTTGGGTGTCACAGCTGTTCTGACAGCCTGTGGAAGCAGAAACCAAACCAAAGTACAAGCATTAATACTCCAGCACCATCAGATATTGAGCAGAAATTAAATGGAAGCAGTCACAATTTATGGATCTCTCTATTTGTATCTAGTAACATTACCTCAGCTGATACTGGACCAGGGAATGTCCTGCTGA
>NW_009954542.1:431093-451712 GCF_000747805.2 Chaetura pelagica
CTGCTGAACTGTGCTCTTGCTCTGAGGACACCATGGAAATGTTTGCCTATGCCTGTTTAGGACCCAGACCCTAAATGCAGTAAATCTAGGCTGTGCGTCCTTTATGAATGTAAATGTATTTAATTGACTGCCAACAGTTCACAAAGGTAGCTACAGTGAACCTTTTCAGGGATTTATATAAGGAAAATCACAAGAAGAACCCTGAAGGACAGCAACAATATTTCTGAATTATCAGCTAACTACAAGTTTGGTTTGAGCAAAATGTGTCTTTCTACCAGAAATTCAGCTATACTTGTGCAGGAGTAGCTTCTGCTAAGGTCCATACGAGCAGTGCCCCACGAGCCTGTAAGTTAGGTCAGTCTTCTTTTAGGTAGGATACTTCAGTCGAAATCTTGCCTCTGGATGCTTGTCTTCTCTAGAGGTACCTCACTAACTACACACTCACTCACTATACTGAGCAAACCCTTTTTATGTTTTGTGAATTACATCGCGTCACTTTTGTAGCACGTCCAGAAACATCAGTATTATTTGCTCTGAAAACATGAAAACATAAACATTTCCATGTTTTACATATTTCTTTCCTTCCTATTCATGTAAAAACAACAACAACAAAGTAAAAAGTACAAATTGCAAATGATGCTCAACACAGACAGGCACCAAGTTCTGTTTTGGGCAAAGAGCCATTTACTGAAAGCAAGATTGCCCAGCCCTGCAAACAATACACTTTCAAAGTGTCTTATATCCAAAATATAGTCAAGGCAGTAAACCAGCTGCATTTTCCCAGTGATGTCCGTTACTCCCAGCTAGAATAGTGTTGCAGGCATATTTTGACATGCTGGACTTCACAGGGTGCTTGACAATTTCCAGCCATGGTCCAGAATTTCTGAACAAGCCACTTAGGAACTGTCTTGGAGGAACTCCCTGAAAACTGTAATGTCATCAAGCAATTACAATTTCTTTTGAAATTTTTCACCCCAAAACATCTCAGAAAAATGTAAATTGGTTCTGTATGTCCTCTCCTTGGAAGTGTTCAAGGCCAGGTTGGATGGGGCTTTGAGCAACCTGGTCTAATGGGACGAGTCCCTGCCCATGCAGGGGGTGGATCTAGATGATCTTTCAGGTCCCTTCCAACTCAAACCATTTTATGATTCTACGATCTGTATTTTTGCAGCAAATAACTTTCCATGTACAAATAAAATTACAGGTAGCATTTACCATCCTCCCCACCAAGTCTACAAAACATTCTATGTGAGGTTCAGAAAAATACTTTAATTTTTTTTTTTCCATTAACAGGGTTCCTACATGAATGAGAAAAGCAGTTCATTTGACCTGCACCAATCCTGAGGTCACCAGCCCTTTTGCATGCAGCATGACATTAAAGAGAGTCTGCAGGAACTCCAGTCTTACTTTTCCCACCTCATCACCTGCTCCAACTTGTGTATTTTGCTAGTGCCACTCGTTTTTGAAACTAAGCAGACCAGTGATTACATGCAGCTGCATGTTGGCATGAATAATGCTTTCAGCTTTTGAGCTGAGCATTGTCAGAGCTTTGCTCACAATCCTATGGACTTGTGTGTCATACTGAGTGTGGGTTAACCCTTCTGAGTGCTGTAAGAAATCTGCTGAATGATGTCTGTTTTATAATACTTTTGCTGGTTTTAAAAGCACATAATTTACTGATGGAAGACCAAATTGTGCAGGAAGAGGTCTTTTTATACAGCAAGGTCTGGGCTCTGAGATCCATCTACATTAAGTTAGTATTTGTTTAGGTATGACAGTCATTGTATGGTAACTAAAAATCTTTGTGTTTTGTTTTTTGTTGGTTTTTTTTTTCCCAAAGCATAAGACTGCTGCAAGCAACAGTCTAGATTTAGGTGAACTCATACTGTGACAAACTGAGAATGGCGAAAACACATTTCTTGTCCATAAAAGGACAGATCACACATCCACAGAGGGTAGCTCTGATTTTGCTGTAGTTCCAAACTATGAAGTGGGGACTACTCACTGTTGCTAAAGGGAGTTTTGCTTAGTGTGGGTAGAGGATTCTCCACTAATATTTTTCTTTGCTTTACTAAATAGAAAATTGTTTGCCTTCTTAAGCAGAAAGTGGTGATTTGAAGAAGTGGGAAAAAATCTGTTTAAGAGATCTGATTTCTCTGCAGATTCTTTTGGGAAAAACAGAGTTTCCAGAGCATAACCAGCAGGTTGAGGGAGAGGATCCTTTTCCCTCAGCGAAGCACTGGTGAGACCACACCTGATGTGCTGTGTCCCGTTCTGGGCTCCCCAGCAGAGGAGAGACATGGACATACAGGACCTAATCCATGAAGATGATTAAAGAACTGGGGTATCTGTCATAGGAGGAAAGGCTGAGAAAGCTAGGGCTTTTTAACCTGCAGAACAGAAATACCTGATAGAAAGGAGTAAAAAAGATGGAGCCAGGCTCTTTTCAGAGGTGTCCCAAGAAAGGACAAGAAACAATGGGCCCAGTTTGAGATACAGGAAATAATACTGAAATGTGAGCTGGGTTGTTTTTGTTTTGTTTTGTTTTGTTTTGTTTGTTAGATTGGTTTGGTTTGATGTTCTACTGTGAGGGTGGTGAAACACTGAAACAGGTTGCCTACGAGGGTTGTGGAGTGTCCATCCACGGAGATATTCAAAACCTGACAGGGCACAGCCCTGTACAAGCTGATCTAGTTGACTTTACTTTGAAGAGGGTGATTGGACCAGATGATCTACTGAGGATTCGTCCAACTCTATCTGTTCTGTCTTCTATAACTCTGTGCCTTCATCCCAGAGTGTTAGTGGTCTGAAGAGTAGTGCACATGTTTGTAGCACAGGAGAATCTAGCTCAAGGCTGTTATGAGTCACTTAAAGTAGTACTACAGACAGGGGTTCCCACATGATGTAAGTGCAAATACAAAATACACAGATATCTACAGGGGAAAAAAACATCACCTTAGATGAATACTCACAGTTCTCAATTTCATAAACAGGATAACAGAAAGATTTACCTAGAAATGACAAATGAGCTTCTAGAAGATGCTCAGAAGCTAGAATTACAAGGACACTACAAGAATCCATATAGAGCTGTTCATGGTTAAGTACAGTACAGAGAAAAAGCACATTTTTAGGTCCAGTTTTCAATATCTTGATCTTGAGTCCGTTTTGATCTTTTTTAACAAGAATCTTCAGTTTTGGAGTGGATTAAAGGAAGTCCTCCATCTATCCTTGCAAATTCCTAACTACAATCCATTTTGTTGCAATTCATATAAACATAATGAAGGAACTCACTGAAAACCAAACCAAACCAACAAACCTCACCCCCAAAAAAACCCACAGCACCAATCAGAAAACAAAACCAAAAAACAAACAAACAAAAAAACCCCCAAAAAAACAAAGGAAAAAAAACCACAAATCCCAACTGTGCAAGCAACCAATGTAAAATGATCTGTGCATCCATATGAACTTCTGACTTTTATTGCAGAAGTCTAACTACTGATTTCTGAATTCAAAATACAAGAAACCCCATGTGCTCTTTGCATCCCTTTCCTTCAAGATTTTTTCATTATAGTACCAAAGATAGAAAGAGAAAAAAAGCTATTGAAGCACAGTATTTCCAGTATATGATGACACTCGTAAGATAAAGTTAAACACAAGCCATTGGTTGAATAGGAGTTTAAGAGATCCATGAGATTTCAACAAACAAAAATTGACAACAATAAGCAAAGTCAGAACTTCTTCATTATGCACCATTAGACAATCTGCTAATCTTGCAATTTGAAACGAAAACACTCTGTAAAACAGACTGTGTAGAACTAATTTGGCCTATCTCTGCTGCTGAAAGCTGGAAATACTATCCCAGCTGTTCTGTAGAGAAAGGGCCTAACTGATATATCTGCCACTATATGCAGGAAAAGTGAGGTAATCATGAAAAGTATGAAGTATAGATGACACACTGGAAAAAAATGATGTCATAAGCCACTTACATTCATTAGAAAATACAATGAAAAATTATCTTCAAAGAAACACATGGTCTGTCTGTATCTCTAATGTGCAGACGTAAGACGTTAAATACAAATCCTAATTTTTAAATTCTACGGCATTTAGTAAACTTCCCTATTTAATTGTTTTTATATTGACTCTCTGTTTCTTTGCAGATCTTACAGGTGAACAAGGTGATGTCCATCTTGTTTTATGTGATATTTCTCACTTATCTTCGTGGCATCCAGTCTACCAACATGGATCAAAGGAGTTTGCCAGAAGATTCAATAAATTCCCTTATTATGAAACTCATTCAGGCAGACATTTTGAAAAACAAGCTTTCTAAGCAGATGGTAGATATTAAGGAGAACTATCAAAACACAGTGCAGAAGGCAGACACTCAGCAAGAGATGGGTGGAGACGAAAATGTGAAATCAGACTTCCAGCCAGTTATCTCAATGGATACAGACCTCTTGAGGCAGCAGAAACGCTACAACTCTCCTCGAGTCCTCTTGAGCGACAACACGCCGCTGGAACCGCCGCCACTGTACCTCATGGAGGATTATATTGGGAATTCTGTGGTGGTGAACAGAACGTCCCGGCGGAAAAGGTATGCAGAGCATAAAAGCCACCGAGGGGAATATTCCGTTTGTGACAGTGAAAGTTTATGGGTCACGGACAAATCGTCTGCGATTGACATTAGAGGACACCAGGTAACTGTGCTGGGAGAAATTAAAACAGGCAACTCTCCAGTTAAGCAATACTTTTACGAAACGAGGTGTAAAGAAGCCAAGCCTGTGAAAAACGGCTGCCGTGGCATTGATGACAAGCACTGGAACTCCCAATGCAAGACATCCCAGACATACGTTAGAGCACTGACTTCAGAAAACAACAAACTGGTGGGCTGGAGGTGGATAAGAATAGACACCTCCTGCGTGTGCGCCTTGTCGAGGAAAATAGGAAGAACATAAATCTGCATCTCTTTGCTATATAAATTATTACTTTAAATTATATGATATGCATGTAGCATATAAATGTTTATATTGTTTTATATATTATAAGTTGACCTTATTTATTAAACTTCAGCAAATCTACAGTATATAAGCTTTCTCTCTCAGTAAACAAGAGCAAAGGGTGTGTGCATCTGCTGTGGGCAGCTCCGGGGTTTTTTAGACTATGTTTATGACACTGCTTGTTAGCAGCATACCATAACCTTACTGTAAAATCTGTGTAAAATCAGTATTTTTTCATTCAGTATTGTCAACCCAGCGACTGTCATTTAGTAAACTTGTTAAAAATCAGCTCCATATCAAGAGTTGTGTACATATTTATATTCCTCAAATCAGGACATTAATTGGATGCAGTGTTGACTCCTCACCGCCGAAACAAAAATGGACCAAAATATGTGTTGCAGCCTGCAGTTTATATCAATGCTACAGGCATCAAGTAGCCATAAAATACAATGTCTGTGTATGATGCCAGTTTTGTCAGCTAAATGACCATTTTCCCTCTATCAACATTTCAGAATGACTGCCAATAATCTGGTAACTTTTGTTTATGTTTTTGAGGCACATTTGCTTTTGCAAGTGTTTCTAATGCTGCCAGCTCCTCATAGAAATAATATTTTAAAAGTCTGAAATATTTGTAGCAAAAATTGACTGGAGCTAAGACCCACTCTAAACTGTTCATTAATATAATTTCTTCAGAATTTACTATTTCTTGTGTTCAGCCTCTTCCTCCTCACACAAATCAATTGTCTTGTGTTTGCATTCTTGCATCATTCATCTCTGTCTGAGTTTTTAAAGTAGAAACAAAGCTGGTGGTGTCCTAACATTAAAAGAGCCCTTGGCTTGCAAATTTTTATGAAGAAATATATTCTATCCTGGCATGACTGTCAAAGCTACCCACCCATACGAAGATGTTCTTCTCCTGAGCAATCCATTCTCCATTTTTCACAAAGGGAAAAATGTGTAGAACTGCTTGACAAACCTGGTAGCTTTTATAGGGACATGAAATAGGGACATGCTTTTTGAGCAGTCTGGTGACTAATATCCAGGTAGTCCATGGTTATAATGAAGCTCTTCAGTAATACAGGTGAGTTGCTACTTAGGACAAAGAAATGTGCTAGCGTTTATATACCTCAAACTCCTTTTTGTATTATTGTGTAATTCCACTGAGCACAGCAATAATTTCACTATTTGAAGAGACAGTCTATTATACATTAGCTGTATAATGCCCTGGATGGGATCCCATTCCCATAAAAGTAAATGAGAGTCTGGTCATGGATGTCAACAGAGTTAAGATTGGCCTGCGTACATTATCTGTGTCTACCTAGACCTTAACACACAGTCAGGGCTGATAAATGCCATTCAGAAAGCATTACAGCTCTATTGGTCTTAGGTTTTTACAGTTCAGCTTTCACTGTTGTAGTGTGTTCAGCATCACAAACGAGAATGAAATCAGAGTACTCAAAAGCCATGTTGCAGGATGCCTTTCTTCATTGATTTTTTTTCTCCCAGAGAACCAATCTCAAATCTGTAACAAGCCATCAAAGGCACCAAATTGTGTGGTCTCCCCTAATCCCTTACAGAAAGCATTATACATCATAAATCCACTGGAGAACCAGACACGTTGCTCGTGAGGCCAAGCACTAGAATAGAAGTGAGTCTGAAAGCCATGTTGGAGTGTGTAGGTATAATTCTTCAGGGGAAGCCCTAAACAAAGATTTTGAGAACCATCTCAATTTTCAACATGAGGCCACTACCTATCTCATATGAAATATCATCACCTCATGGGACTAAACCCTAACTTTGCTTCAAGCAATAATAACTTCAGAGACTCAATATGAAGGCAATCTTTTAAAGGAATGAGAGTATGAAATAAAACAAGGAACTTGGTACCTGATAGATCTGACTAGATTTTTTCCCACATTCTCCTTTCTTGGCAAACATTAAAAAAATGAATCCTCAACAGAACTTTTTCTAGTTTTACTAGTAGGAAAGTTTTAGTTTCAACAGGAAAAAAACAATCACTATTCATTAATTTTTCAGTTTGGAGGGACAAGCATATTTTTCAGAGTCCTGTCCCTCTGAAAATTTTGGAAGTTAAACATCTAATTTTGTACCCTGAATTCCCAAATAAGGATCATCTTCAGATGCTGAGTCCAATTGAGAGCAGATACTGCTGTGGATCATTAACTTTAGGGATCTCTATGCTTCAGTATGCTAGATAGATCTACCTCCATGTGAGAAGAGGAAGTAAGAAAGCTAACTGAGCTTGTTTAGTCACTGTTACTTACAGATAAAATATCTCATTGGAAACTACCCTGGTTCTACAGTGTGGATGTGATGCTTGTTTGTAACACTGTAAATCCAAATAAATTCTAATGAAGATAAGCATGAAAAAGTTGGTTTGTAGCAATGCAAACATCAGAGTTGCTTCTCATGCCTTTATTCTAGTCACTGAAAATCAAGGGAGGTTCATTCTCTATTGGTTCAAAGAAAACAATTTGTGACAACAATTCCTTTAACAGGAACTAGTCTTTGACTCTTAACTTCACCAATACACAGATTATTTTACAAGGGGCCAGCAAAAATGTATTGGAGTAAATGCAATGTCTGTCGCTTGAAACACTTTCAATAAAGAAGATACATGGTGTGTAAGGTTATTAGATCTGCTGCCTCTTTCCCACCCCAGCATAACAATGAACGGAAGTGTTACACTCTGGATCTGATCCAGTTTCCTTTGAAGTCAAAGGAAAAATTCTCACCTTCCCCAGTGGAAGATGGATCAGGCCCCCTGTGAAGCAAAACCAGCAGATCTCAACCTGAGAGCAGAGCAGTCGCAGACATCAGTTACGCGTTCTTGTAAATCCTGTGTACGCATATGCTGTATAATTTTGTAACATGTTTGTAAACAAAGCCTGTAATAAATTTGTTAAGGCCTAATCCTGCTTTTCACTGTAGCTGGGAATGGTTTTATTGTCAACTTCAGTCATGGCACAATTAATTTGAAGTTCCTCTCCAACTTTTTTTTTGGTATGTACAAAGTAATTAAGCAAAATATCCAGCTTGCAACAGGAGTTTAATTTGAGTATTCTAGAACTCACTCCCATTAGGCAGCTCAGATGCTGTGTCAATATTGTTTTGCCAATAGTTCCTTATAAACACACATTTTGTTTAGCTTTTCTCCCAAACAAACAAATGTTATTCTGAAATTGCCTGTCTGTGTGAAACTGTATTTTATCCATTTTTTCCCCTGTTTTTTTTTACAGTCCATTTAGTAACAGTAAAAAAATGCTCCGCTGTGGTTTTGGGAAACCATCTGCATTTATTTTATCACCTTTGAACATGTGTTCAGGAATGAAGTCTGTGCAGCGATTTTACTGCTACCAAGAGATTTGTGCGGCTGCACCAGGAAGAAACTGGACCATACGGAGTGTGTGCTCAAAAACCACTCTGCTCATACTCTGCTATTTCAATGCTTTAGCAATCACTCCTTCGCTCAGCTATACATTGCGTATCTGCAGACAATACTAAACAGGAAACAAGTCTGATTGGGAGTTCAAAAATTAAAACTGTAATGATAATGACCTGCTATTTCTGACCTTTCAGCAAATCCGTTTGTGCAGCAAAGTGAAGGGCATAACCATTCGTTTAATTTAATAGGAACATTGTGGCAAAATCAATGGGATTCTGTGTTCTCCGTGCTTGGTATGTGTATGTAATTCATCATGCATGTGGGGAGAGGGGCCTGAGGGATGAGGAGGAGGAGAGGATAACAAGCACTACAGTTTGTGAGAAGTAAAGACCTGTGCTCCAGGTTGGAGCATTTTTAAGTGTGGAGGGGTTGTTTTCTGAAATGCTTTGCCTGTATTTTGTTACAGCAGATGGCAGAATGACAAAGCAAGCACAGATGTGGTGCAAAAAAGTCAAGCAAACCTTTCCTGGGAGAGTTGGCCATTCGCTACTGCTGTAGGTCTGTGCATTATTTCTGTGCAGGTTATTAAAGAGCTCAGCAATGACGTTCCCAGTTATTATTTCACTCACCTTGGTGGTGAAAAAATCCTGAAACTTATTACTTTCATGGGACAGAGAATTTATTTTATTTTATTTTATTATTATTATTATAGGGTTTTAATTACTAGCTGCTTTGGTACTTCTGATGAACAAGTGGTAATGCTTTCCATGAAGGTCCCCAAATACAGATTTCTCCTTTGTTTCACTGCTGAGCTTTGAAGCTGGCGACACCTGAAAACCATACTTTCACTACAGAACTTGCCTTTTGATGTCATGACCTCATGTTTCCGGACATATCGATCACAAGGTCCTATTTTATAGCTGTTAGGCACACAATTAGGTGAGATCAAGACCAGGCTGCTCTAAATCATGCTTGGGAAGAAAATGTGTGCACAGCAGCCAAGGAGCAAAGAGACTGAGACAACCATACGCCATCTTTACATCCACCTTCCCAAATCTCCTGCTCTGCTTTCAGTCTTGAGTTGCAAGTTGATCAGGGACTGCATAATGAAGGGCTGCTACCTGTATGTCCAAGGGTTGAGATGCCAAGTAGACCTCTGACGGACAGTTTCTCAGGTCACATTTTTTCCTGCCCAGAAGCATGTCGTGCGTGAATCTGGATGGACCTACTGTAAAAGGGTGCTGTAGCTGCAGCATGTCAGTTGTCACCTCTCTAAAACACAGCATGTTGTTATTCTCTACCTGCATCGTAGGGATTGGAGAGTATTGCTGATAAGCCAGATCCACTCTTTGTGAATTACTTTAAGACTATTTGAGATAAAACACTCATGTGTCCAGGGAATGCTGCTAAGGAATAAGGTATGATGATCTTTTTCTTTAAGCTTTTCTCTTTAAGCTGTTTCCATGGTGGATGGGAGAAAAGGAAGGTAAGCACTGAAAAATCCAGGCAGACATCTTGCAGAGAGTTAGAAAAGCAAGAGAGATTGTTCAATTATAACAGGAGATGAAAGACTCTTTCTTCCTCTGATAAGGGTTAAAGAAACACCATTAGATCATCTGAAACATGAATTCATAGGAAAATGAACCTCTATTAATTGGGGTCAATCCCACTGCGTTGATTAGTAATGAACTATGATCACTGAGCACAGATGATGAAGTCTTGCTCTTGGTTAGACCTGCTTTCAGCACTTAGGGCTATGAAGCTGTTAAGTGAGGGCAGAATTTGGCTCAGAAGCTTTTAAATACAAATTCAATACATAAGGGGAAGCCTAATTTGAAAGAATTATCTACCATACAAAAGAAGCCAAGGTTTTAACATTTGTTAAAAATGTTAATTGCTTTTCTAGTTCCAAGGATTTAAGTTTTAAAATATGTTTTGAACTGTCTGATATGACCAATGCACCTCTATTTAGCAGCAATTTGCAAAAGAAAAAAGCCACACAAAACCAAATGTACATTTAATTATGCAGTAAAATACTGTGTCTAGCACTGTAAATAACTTTGGTTGTTTCCCATTTATCTTCTCAGTGTCTGAGAAAAGAATTTTAATACAAATCTTGGGTTTGTTTTACATGTGGTATTTTGTATAACAAGCACCTCAACTTACTGCTTGTAGATGTTTTCAGTGTGCAATCTTTGTGGATAATGGAGCAGAAATTTGACTTTGAGGTTGCTGGACAATGTTAAAGTTTTCAGTCTCACATTTGCACAGTAGATAGTTAAACCAAATATGTGACAGTGACAGAATCTGCTTCTGAGGGTCAAAGGTTAAATGTTTAAAAATACTCAGTGGTAGCCTTTTTTACAAAATACCCTGAGTTAGATTCAAATGTGACACAGCCCACTGCTCACATGGAGTGCAATTTTTAAAATCTTTGTTATTGCACAAAAGTACTAAATGTGATTCCCATTAAGTTCAGAAGACAGACAATTGTAAATTTCTACATCTTTGACAGAGCATACACCATAATCCCAGTATATGAGTCAAACCACAGGGCAGAGAATGATCCTTGGATTTATGTCCTGAGGAGAAAACTTCCAGGAAGGAAATTTGTACATACTGCAGAGAGTGTGACCTCAGCTGCCACAGTCACAGTGTCTATTCCATGGTATGACAAGGACTTATGTTTGAAGTCTTGAGGAGGTAGAAACTGGCTGACTGGAGAACTGAATGGTAGAAGAAATGGGAGGGTTGGGGCAATAATTATTACATTGATTCCTTGAAAATTAGACTCCTCAAACACATGTCCTAGGTAAATCATCTTGGCCATCTTGGATTCCTGATACTTGACGTCAGGACAAGGTCCTAGGCAAGGGTAAAGGTGAAAAAAAACCAACCCTTCTCACACTGCAATCAGACAACAGCAGTTAGGCAAAAGGGAGTTCTCATGCGAACAGTTTTGTCTCAATCTCACGTGGTTTTTGTTGGGGTTTTTTCCACAGAAATGAAGATGTGGATTCCTGAATAATGACTGCTGCATGTAGCTTTCTCAGAGGGATATGAGGATGATGGATAGTAGAATTTGGACAAAAAGAGGAAAATTCTCCTTTAGTAGAGTCATTCAGTGATCTATTTTCTCTTCAGATTTCCACTTACCATGTTGGTGGCTCACTACAAAAATATATGGTGAAGTCTTTTGATGTAGATCCTGACTCAGACAGTATTTATATGTGAGTGGAAAAGAAAAGCAAGGCAAGGGCTCAGCAGACTCTGTGGTTCCTTCCTCTCTGCTTCTCAATTCCATGGAGACTGAGGAGTGTCAGTGGCACAAAAGTGGAGAGCAATAAGAGTATTGCTGCACTACACACTTCCCCATTCATAGTATCCAGGCAAAGAGAGCATGAGGTCAACTCCATCATCTCATATGCTGATCCTGTGATCTCATAGGTCCTTCACCTCCTCCTATGGAATCTTTGAAGAGAGGGATCCACACCACCAGTTCATAGGTCAAGTTTAAGAAATACCAAGGCAATCATGAATTTTTTTGAATCCAGGTCTCATTAAGTGAAAGACTAAAGAGGAAGGCTAAAGTGGGTGGAGTATTTTTAGTAATATTTACTCTTGAACAGCTTCACTTGCATCCAGGAGGTATGGAAAAAGCCAGTCTGAATAGTGGAAAATGTTCAGGTCATTAATATAGTTTTGGGGAGAACCACTACACATACAATTAATAACTACTTTATTCTGGTATCACTCAGGTTTAATGCCTGGCTTCAGTAGGAGTCATCCCAGTTTTTACTGATACAGTTAAGTCTGGAGTTATGCATGTGACATTTTAAAGCTGATGGTGAGCTCTGTGCTTGATCAGTCTCTCTGTGTACCACATAGTTGTGATGAATACCAATAAAATTATTTGATATGGTAGATTATAGGGGCCCTATACTTCTATGCTGCAGCAGCTTTAAACTATATCTGCCTTTCAAGAGGGGTTATTGTTGTCAGAACTCATTGATTCAATGCAGTTCATCAGGTACCCAGGAGCTTTCCATGACACCAGCTAAACAGCATTCTAAATTAACTTTACTTCTTGTTTCAGATGTAGTTTCATTGGGTCTTGTTTTGCTTGAAGAAATTATGAGAAAGCAGTAAAAGCTAGATTTCACAGAATCACAGAATGGTTTGGGTTGCAAGGGACCTTAAAGATCATTTAGTTTCAACCCCCCTGAATGGGCAGGGACACCTCCCAGTAGATCAGGTTTCTCAGAGACCAAGCCAACCTACCCTAGAACACTTCCATGGATGGGGCTTCCACGACTTTCCTGGGCAACTGCAGTTAGGCTTGTTAATAAAAAATGTCTATGTCAAGAGACCAAATCTCCAAGAAGGAAATCAAGATGTGCTTGAAGCAAATGGAAGCTTTATGACGGCTTAAAACTGCACTTATCCCAAACTTCATGTATTCATATGACACCCCCTTTAACCTTTTGAAACTGCCCAGGCAAAACTCTGAAACCCATAGCTATGTTCAACAGAAGGAACATTGGAAAATTAACACACTACAAGCTCAGTGAAGATGTTCTTGTTCAGAAACAAAACTGCTTTAGACAACTGCAGTCTGTCCTCAAATAAAATGAAGAACCCCAGTCCTGCAGGACAGAGCTGCTCACCTGAGTTTCTATTTAATTCACCAGAAATGTTTTGTCTTTCCCAGACTTTTTCCAGTAATCCAATGTTGAATGTAATTTACATGACAACTTTTACTACCTTAGAAAAACTCCGGAACTATTATCTGAAGTAAACTGAAATTACTCATTCTGGGTAAACCTCACATCCTGAATTCTGTAGCCTCTACCAGCCTTCAGTAATGACTTAATTTGCAAACTAGGCATGTAGCTTGACTTCATAGCTTGGAAAACTACTTCGAGATTTTCCTCTTCATCTTCTTTTCCATAAAGTCTTCATAGATGCCAAAGATTTTACAATGCCTGTGCATAATCTCAAGTGTCTGTTTCTGTCAGGCCCAAAGTCATTCATTATTCCACGAAGTGTTTACCAAGTATTCCATTGCCCCAAGCAATGACCTCCTCAGTGGGAACAGTGCAGGCTCCATAAATCACAGGATCATCAGAATTGGAAGGGATGTCTGGAGATCATCTAGTCCAGTCCCTCTGCTAAAGCAGGATTGCCTAGAGCACATTATAGATGACTGCATCCAGGTGGGTCTTGAAAGTCTCCAGGGAAGGAGAGTCCACAACCCCCCTGGGCATCCTGTTCCAATGCCCCGTCACCCTCACCATAACGAAGTTTTCCCTCATGTTCAGATGGAACTTCCTGTATTCCAGTTTATGCCCATTGCCCCTTGTCCTGTTGCTGGGCACTACTGGGAAGAGCTTGACTCCATCCTCCTTACACTTGCCCCTTCGATATTTATGCACTTTACTCAGGTCTCCTCTCAGGCTGAAGAGCCCCAGCTCTCTCAGCCTTTCCTGATAAAAGAGATGCTCCAATCTCCCAGTCATCTTTGTTGCCCTCCACTGGTCTCTCTGTAGCAGTTCCTCTCTTTTGAGGTCTGTCTTGAACTGGGGAGCCCAGAATTGAAGACAATATTCCAGATGTGGCCTCATTAGGGCAGAGTAAAGGAGGAGAATGACCTCTCTTGACCTACTGGCCACACTCTTCCTAATGCATCCCAAGATACCATTGGCCTTCTTGGCCACAAAGGCACATTGCTGGCTCACAGATAATTTACTGCCTATCAGGATTCCAAGATCCTTCTCATCAGAGCTTCTTGCCAGGAAGTCAGACCCAACCTATACTGATGCATGGGGTTGTTCTGGCCCAGTTGAAGGACCTTATATTTGTTCTTGATAAATCTTATTAAATTCCTCTCTGCCCAACTCCCCGTCCTGTCCAGGTCACACTGGATGGCAGCACAGCCCTCTTGTGTGTCAGCAACTCCTCCTAGTTTTGTATCATCACTGAACTTTCTGAGGATACACTCTGTCTCCTCATCTAGGTCACTGATGAATATGTTAAACAAGACTGGACCCAGTACTGACCTTTGAGGAACGCTGCTGGCTACCAGCCTCCAACTTGACCCTGCAAAATTGATGACAACCCTCTGAGCTCTGTCTCTCAACCAGCTCTCAAGAACTACAGCTCAGAAGGTGTAAATACAGCAAATAATACAAAAGTTAATGCCAAGAAATACACTGGAAAGTCAAATCTGGAGTCTAACAAGGACAATAGGGGAGAAGAGCAGAAGCTGTGAAAAAAAATTAATCCAGAAGTTTGTAATCTTTGAGGAAAAAAGATCAGCTGGCCTTTGATTATAGCAAGAATACATATATATATTCATATATATATATATATATATAATTTTCTCATAGGATTTGTCCCTCTCATTACTGCCTTGTAAAATCCATTCCTTTCTCATGAAAGTAAAATATAATAGATTGAGCTGAAATTCTGCTGTCAGGGAGATTTTTGTGCTTTAAACATTTAGTGGATCTCTGCTAATAATCAGAGTAACCACTCCTAACAAATTCCTTGCTTAAACCTGTAATCCTACTCTGTCCATCTGGCTGTGGGAGTGGTTTATTGATTCATTCTTCAAAAAAAATACACAGGATTTACTGAGAGCCAGTTTCATAGCTTGGTCTGCATTTAAATGGATTTAGTTCACTCAGCTTGCTTGCACAGGTCTTGATTCAAAGTAGCCTACAATTGTATGTCCAATTTTAAAGAGAAGAATAGCTGTCTTGAGGTTGGTAAGATTTACCCTATGCTTAAAGCTAAACTCATGGTTGAATATTTTTATGGACCAGGGTAATAGTAAGGTTCCTTAGTGATTTTATTACTGGGGAAAATAGAGATTCATTAAAAAACCAAGCAAAACAAGAATATGAACAAACCTAGTAGTTACCATCCCATAAATTTTGCTCATAATTTCTAAGACAAAGTAAACCAAAACAAAGTACAACAAGTAATCTGTAAACATTTAAGACTTCATCAAAGGTCCACAGAAGCTTGTTTTTACAAATTTCTGTCAAGCTTTTTAGCTCCATAAATTTCCAGCATATCTTGAATTATGTTCTTAGTAATTGAACTATGATCAATAAAATGTCATGAATTTATAGGATAAAGAAAAGAACATACCAAACAAAACCAATCATTTGTTTTCTTAAATCAAAGAACAAAATTAGCAGATAAAGTAATAGCTAGAGTTCAGTAGAACATTTGGCAGTACTTCACAAATTCTTTCTTGAAAAAGTCATTCAAATATGCTTGGATGTGCATGCAGTCACCTGGAGGGGAAGCCAGGGAAAGGAATATACATTACAGGGAAAGATAACTGGAAATTTGCTGAACCAGGGCAAGAAGTAATTCAGTGGGTAAGTGCATAAAGACCTTTAGACCTGGGATGAAATGATCAAGTACTCAGGCACCCACATCTCATATTTGAAGGCAAATTGGACTCTTCCCTTCAAACAAAGGGTTTGACAGCAGCACTTTCTGAAAGATGCTGAGGAAACAGAAAATTAAATGTTTTGGGTAATCGTTTGAGATTATTTTCTCCTTGCCTAGTGACTCTGATTCATATAGCTGCTTAGAATGAATGCTCTGGATGAATATTCTAGTCACATGCCCAAATAAACTTCCCTTTGATTTCTCTGAATTTATCTCTTCTGCCATTAATATAACCCTATCAAAGACTTAAGCAAGTTGCTACGATGAGGACCTAAGCCCTTCCAAGTCCCTGTCATCTGGCTCCAGCAATGTATGGAAGATTAAAAGTAAACACAGAAAGCTGAGGGATTCCTCAAACATAGGACTGCTTATCTGGAACTTGGACTAATAGCAGCCTTGGCACAGAAGTATTGTTTCTTCTCCCTCACCACAAGCAAGGATGAACATTTTGCTTAAGGTATATTGTTTAAAAAAGGCAAGAAATTAAGTATAATGCACTTACAAATGGAGTGTCTTAAATGGAGACACTTACTTACTCTTACTTACTCTTGCCTTTTCACTGTTGGTACCTGGGCTCAGTACTGTCTTAAACTCAGAGTCCAAAAAATTTACTGCTCCCTCTGTTGTTGCTGTAACTTGGGTGGCAGAGGGTGGGACACAGATCTGCACTTTAGCCACCTCAGTTCACATTCATGAGCATTTTGTATCAAGTTGTCTGACTAGGTGTTGTGGGGCCAAAGCACAAGCATCCCTCCTAGTGAAAAGCGGGTCAGGCCTAAAGTGGCCTGGCAAATTAAGGTGTCAGATGTGCAACACTCTTGTCCTCAGCCCATCTCCCAGTTTCATACACATGGGAGAACTTTTAAGAAAAAGTAATAAGGTAAATGCAAAGGTCCTTAAATTTAGATCCACTGCTATGGCCAACAGGGAAACCCTGGCAAACATATCCTAGAAACAAGCAGTTGTGTGCCACCATTTGCATTAAAATATCTGATGCCAGCCTCCTGTCTCACTGGCAGCCAGTGCCATGCAGACCACCAGTGCAGACTTATTTCTGTTCCTAGTTCTTGCTCAGCCACAGTTCTTGGTGCCTGTTGGAAGAGGAGCTATGACCTGACCTTGAGGAGCAGAAAGGTAAATGCTTGTAAATGGGGCACTTTAAAGATCTCCTCCCCACCCAGAGCAAAATACAAACCCTACCTCATAGTCAGGAGATGGAGGAAACAGGCAAGAATTGACCTTTCAAACACTGAACAGAGAATTTGTTTAGGACCATGACAAGAGGTCCTGGGAGGTTTACAGTTCTTATCAGGAGAGGAGACTAGATACTAGGAGAAATAAAAATACAAGCACTTGTCTTCTTCTGTCTTATGTGATCTGACTAGTACTTCAGATGCTTAACCTTCGTGTGAGATAATGAAAGCACTTTCTGCATCTTCCTGTGTGTCTCCTTCTTGCACTTTTGACTTCAGTGCTGCTTAATGTCATCCTTGCTGTCAGGTTTGGTGAGCATCCTTCACCATGGAGAACCAGAGGTGTTAAAAGAAAAGGACTGCTGTTAAGATAGCACTAACACTTGCTTTCACATCTCTCTCTCGTCCACAGTTAATTTCTGGTTCTGGTTAGAAGTGCCTCTTTTTCCTGGCTGCCTTGGAGGGGCTGGGCAACTGTCACAACTAATACAGGGAAGTGTCTGAGGTTACATGCCATGTAGTTAAAAAATTCACCATCTCAGACACAAGAAACAACTGATTCTCTAAAAAAAATAAAGCCAACCAATTCTAAATGGAAGTTGAGCTATAGAGTGCTATTCAGGGTCTACCAGACTGCTGTTCCTTTCCTTCCTAATTAGTTCTCCAGGTTAATTTATTAGTCTGTCACTCACATATAAGGGACTCTAAGGAAAGGTGGCCAAAACCAGATTGCAATGAATTATTTGGCTGACTGGGAGCAGTTTGTATGCTGCAGGCTGGGCATCTCTGCCTTGCAAGTGATGGATTCCATCACAGATGTAAAAGAGGGACAAAATGAGGATATATTCCTTTTCTGTCGGGATCACAACCTCATTTGCAGACCATGCTGCTTGCCTCCTGGCCTGATGTGCACTGATAGACTAAAAGCAAGAGATTTTTGGCACTGTAAGGGTCAAGTACTCAGAAAACATGAATATAGCTCATAAAGAAATCCATTTTCCCTTGAAATAACAAAAGCTATAAAATATACATTTATTTCCTTTTGCTCTTGGTGCTAGATTGACTATGAGATGTCTGTGATTTATTTTTTTTACAGACTTACTGTGGTCTGCAATTTCAGAAGCTTCTCATGATCTGGAAGACTAGTACAGTTCACCTACAAAACACAGTTAGGTAAAGGAAAGTGGCATGGACTGAAAAGCACAAAACCAGCATTTCAACTTAGGATGTGTAAGGAAAGTCCCAGGTGTTTTTCAGCACAAGTGTGACCTCTGAAAATGAAGTTAAAGCTGTCAACACTGACCAAAAATGAAAGGGGTCATATGACAGAGTACATTGGAGATCTAAATCCCAGGGCAAACAGCTTCAAAGAGTGAAAAAAGAGGGGGAGACAGAGGGGTGATGGGCGAGAGCAAGGGAGGAAGAGACAACTTCTTTGGACTCTTGGCAGTGGGGACAAAATGCCCATCCTCAAATAAAAACATGCAGTTTACAATAGAGGTGATGTATTGAGTAAAAGACAATCAACCATTTCTGGGCTGGGCAGGGGACAGGATAAACTAGCAAGATTGACTAAGGCTAAGGAGCAGTTGAGGCCAAGAAGCTGAAGGCCACCCATGCAGATCAAATAGGAAAGCGCTAATGGGAAAGACATTTTGCAAGTTATAAATATAACCAATTCCTTAATCTGGGAACACGGAGCTGTAAAATAACAGCTGTACAGCAAGGCAGAACAAAGTTGGCTTTGGTGGCTGAATGAAAGGTGGTTGAATGGAAAGACACCGTCTGCTTTATCTGAAGTAGGCCCTGCCAGGCCCTCAGCCAGGATGGCTTCGTGTGGAGAAAAGCAGAGTTGCATTCCTCCCAGATGGCAACACAGCTCTGTCCCACAGGCCAGCCCAGCAGTCTTCAAAGTAACAATGAAATCTTAGACATTTTAAAAGGATTTCCCACTATATTGATGTTGTTCCCATAACACAAGCCAAGGAGTAGGAAGGCAGCACATCAAAACACATTTGCACGCACTTGGAAGCAGGCATCTTTTCTGTATCAGATAATGCTTTCTACTGCCTGAAAAAGCAACATGTGGACTGCAAATCCTTGGAAAAATCTTCCTATGGCACCTGCACCAAAGGCAGGATGCTGAGAAAGCAGCCTCTATTGCAGATGGTGCTTAAAATAATCAACAAAACTCATGGGCATGTTGAACCTTGTAGTGATGAACACCCTGGTTCTGCCCAGCATTCAGCCTGACCACTTCCACTGCTGCAAGGATAACACACCTGGCCCTACAGCCCAGGATTGCTGTGACTGCAGTGGATGACCCAATATAAAGCACAGACATGAAATGTACTATGATTCAGACTAATTGCATAGCACTTGTGTGCACTTCAGTTCAGAGGTACAACTGATGCAATGCAGGCAAGATGTTGGTACAGCTGTTGCAGGGAGCTGCTTCCTCATCTGTCAGTGGCACCTCTGCTTGAGAGTGAGCACCTGATAACACCCATAGCACCACAGAAGAACAACTAGTAACAAGATGCTGGAGTTGCAAACTCCAGAGCTGAAAACACTCTTCCCAACCACCACATTTTGTAACAGCAAAGAACATAGTCACTGATAATGTTTATTGCCTCACACTCTTCTTTCTGCCAGCTCAGTGTTCCCCACTACCACAGCTCTTACATTTTTCTTTCAAGCTATGCTACACAATAAGTTCAAAACAGTGACATCTTCTCCTGTTATTTATCTTACAGTCTTATCAGCTCTTCCAAAATACCCTGCAAACCTTGGGAGAGTGAAGAAACAGAAAAAGACCATAATTTTGCAGTGTAATGACTGACTGCTTTATGACATAGTAGCTGCTACTCACAAACTCCCCCAGTACAAGGTGTTGGTGTGCCAGCAGAGAAAGTTATCTTGCTGAGCTCATTTATGAATTTCACACAGACTAACCACATTCAAAAGAGATGACTGTGTAGATCCCTTGCTGCTTCATCAAACATGAGTTTGTAGGCAAGCCTTTCCATTTTTCTTATTAAAAATTCTGAATTGTGGTGGAAATCAGGCTTCCAAATGTAGTTCCTAATATTTTCAAATACTATTTTTTTATTATTTCAAAGTTATTATTCCAATATCCTTGTTATTCCAGTATCCCTATCCCAGTGTTATTCCATATTACTCTTGAGGAGCTAGTTCTAAAGCATTCAGTGGCATCCAGGTTTTTAGCTGACATATGATATATATCAAGGGTGGAAACATTTACTGACACTATTTGGTGAATCAATTCTTGATACAGATCTGAGAACGGCATCCATTGACATCTGTTTGAAACGTAGCATGTATTTGAGCTACCCTGGCTCTTATCATCATCAGCTATAACCTCTGCCTTTTATTATCAAATCCAAGAATACTGCAAAATGAAATTTACTTATGCAATAAGTAGGGCACCTGTATTGCACCTGTTTTAAGTATTTACCAAAGACAGTGTGAAGCAATGAGCTGCCTCGAGCTAGAGAGAGAACCAAAGATTTTACTTAAAATTGCAAGGGAAAGA
>NW_009954542.1:452023-511892 GCF_000747805.2 Chaetura pelagica
AAAGAGGCTACACGAGACTGCTTAATCAATGTAATCTGGTAAAGTGCTGCATACTGGAACAGACCCTGCTCTTCAGTACTGGCTAAAGAATAGAGACAATTTTTCAAAGCTATGGACATTCGTTTAATAACGGCAAATGATGTGTTACAGCATTTTCACCATGATCAAACAGAAAAGAAAAGTCAGACTTACCACTGAACGAACCTTTTTCAATCACGTGTGTGAGATGCAGGGATAAGAAGGAGAGGGCTGTGGAAAAGCCTAACAGGTACTAACCAGTTAGGAGGCAGAACAGGCACCCAGCAGGCAGCAGTTGCAAAATGGCTACGGTACGACTGGAGCAGTTCGGCTCTGTAAAACTTAAAGGGCCAGATTTATACAAGCACACTGGGGGAAAAGTCTGTGCAAGAGCAGAATTCTCCACTGGGAGAAGGCAGGCCTCAGTCCCGGAAATATTTAAGCATGTCCTTAACTCTAAGCATATGAGTATTCCTATTGACTTAAGCCTGGGTATTCCTGTACAAACAATTAAGCGTGTGTACAAATGTCTGCAGGACTGAGTTTACTGACATGCAATGAGTTACCCAGGAAGGCCGTGCTTGTTAGGGCTTTATCACAAAAGAAGGGGGGTACAGCCACAGTTACTTCCCAATCTGGTGATTTACTCTGAACACTGAATAAGCAAATCAAAACGTGTCTTAAAAGATCTCAAATTGTTACAACAGCCATTGCTCATATATTCACTCTAATATTTCTATTTTATTCAGTGCAATACACGCAATATACCCTTGTCTAATTGAAACAATTCAAGAGCACTTTGGACTGGTCAAAGTAAGTGAAAGTAACCTTAACTACTGATTTATAACATCACTCTTCTTTACAATTGAAACACAGGGATGTAGTCAATAGACTGTCAATTATTTCTGAAGTGGGAGCAGAAGCACCTTAATGACAGGGCAGCAGGCATCTTTGTAGGTTTACCATTGGCAAAGTGGTCTTCTGAATACCCACACTCAGCTTCAGTTTTCTGCTCTTTATTAAAGGAATGTTAGCATTTTCCTCACCTGCATAATTCAGTGACTTTCACCAGTGATAAACATTCCAAGCATTAGCACTTACTCGTACAATGACCTAGATGGGAAGGAGGCTTTATAAATGGAAGACACTGAAGCAAGATCAGAAAGTTTCAAAGGAGGGCTTCCTCTTATGCTTGCTGCCCAAGATCATCACAGCATGACAGCATAGGACAATTGGAGCCTATGCAGTGTGACCAGAGCTTTGTACCCTATAAAGGCACCCTAACAACATATCTGAGCTTTCTTTTCTCAGAGATGTAGCTGTTGGGTTGCTGATGGGATTTGTTTGCTTATATTGAATAATATAAGTTGTTAAATGTCGACATAATTGAAACACTAGTTTTTTAATATTTTCCCCGAAGATTAGAAGCTAATTTTAGCATACTGTTTTCCCAATACTGTAATTTTCCTCCTGACACTGAGTTTTCTCTGCCCAGTTTTCCACCAATATGAAATCAACATTAGAGTCTTTTAGAGATATTTTACTTCGTAAAACTTCATTAAAATCATATCACCAAATAAAACCCTGTATATGCAATAACTCTGACTTGCACAGAACCCATAAACCACTCATCTTTGATTGCCTCCAGACATAAGAGGCCATGACCTTCTCAAACATCTTAGCACCAGAGGAATTGCTTTGCAAGTTTCATTTGCTACGGTATGTTTCAGGAAATGTAGTCAGTTTTCCCCCACTAATTGAAACGTCCTGCAATGTTGTGAGACTCATTCTGCTCTTACACCATTAATCTGTATTTTTTTCACAGTCATCTCAATGAGGGTGATACCAGACTCCAGTTCCCTATGCTTAGTCCCAACAGTTCCCATTTCATATTTTGTGTAGCTGTGTGGGTTGTAGTTTTTTTACAGTGTGTCAGTAGCATGATTGATTACATGTTATTCACATGCCATGAAAACTTGCCAGATGTATCTTTAAATTGGGTTCTTAATGAATATCTATGCCTGAATCTGCTTTTTCTTATACTTTTTCACTCTGGAGCAACAGCTCTGAAGACAATATACGTTGGAGTGAGATTAGAAGGGACCCATGGGCAGAATCTTACACCCAAGAACAACTCTGACGATATCAGGGTGGAGTGCCAGACATTGAACACGTGGCAACTGGAATCTCAATTTTACTTTTAATGTACACAATGCAAACATTACTAATACAGTAAGGCTTCATATATTCTGTAATCAATAAATGGTGCTAAGTTTATTATCTCAAGACTTTTTAATAATAGAAATTCAAATGCAATTACTTAAGGGGAATTTTTTACACGCTGCCATTAAAACAAAGATTCCTTGTAAGGCATAAATAGAGGTGGAAAGCATTTCCCATACAGGGATAAGAAAATTAGACTGGAAATGTTCCAAAGATTATTTAAAATGTCTCTGGCTGAGGTAGCAAATAAATAGGTCTGAGGAACTTCAGAGAGTTTGAAACCTTTTGCTTTCTGAGCCAGACTGCCCTTTCCAGAGACATAGTCCTAAAAAATTAGGTACCAAAACATTTATTAGCTGAAGAAGGAAAAAGTTTTAAAATCTTTTTCTTCATTGCTTTGACATGAAGCAACTTTGAGCGTGTGTCCCCCTAGACTCAAGAGTAGAATAAGATTATCCCACGATACAAATATACTTTGATATAAGAAGTCACTTTATAGCATGCTATAAAGTTTGGTTTAATTGTTTAAAAGCTGGATTTGTGCTGCCTTGTTTACATATAGACAAAGGAATTTGGTTAAGTAAGCATATACAATTTTACTATATTGGAGATTAAAATTTAAACTTTTGCTGTATCATATGCTGTCACATTCCATATTAGATGCTTATACCAAACATATATACTGATACCTCATGCACAACTTCCTGCAACTAGGTATGTGTCAGTCAATGCTCTACACAAAATGGGAGTGCTATTTAGCATTCCATTGTTTGGTGCTTATTTTAGATTATGCGAAATTTCCTCTTCACAGTTACTATTTCTAAAGATAGAAAAGGTTTCTATAAAGAGCAATATGATAAGGAATAAGGTAAGTAGTTGGCAGCAGAAACCTGTTGTATTTACAAAAGGAAAGGTGAGGTAGCAAAAGAATCAGCTCTGATGGAGAAAAAAGAGAGACTTTAGGAGAGATTTCCTGTCTAGTGAAGACAATAGGCACTTGCTTGAGAAAGCAAAGTGGAGCAGACAACAACAAGAGAAATGTTTCCAGTGGTTCTCACAGAATTGGAACACAGAGTTTTCTTTGGCAAATGAATTAGTTGCAAGAGCCAAACGTCTTCAGAAACAGCTTATCCTCTGGTAGCTGTATTTTGCTTAAACTCTCTAAAAAAGCATCTGTAAAGCACTGTGAAGCATGAAGCCATTCCAAATGCAATCAGTTAGATAAGGCAGCATTCATTCCGAATTAACCACTTGTTCTTAACAAACTTAGTAATTCAAAGCTCTGAGGAGAAGCAACTTCAGGCTGCCTGCTGCACAGCAGGATGTCATGGATTAGGTTCTTATGCACAGACCAAGTGGTTTAGCAAGAACTCGGCCAAGATGCAAAGACCAAAGGGAAAATCCTGCTCTTAGATCTGCAAGGCTGATCCCAGACCCCCACATCCATGAAATTAGAGCACAGGTCTACCACTGCACATTTCTTCTCCTGTCTGCGTTCCTAGTAGAAAGCATTGGGTGGAGAAACAGCAGTTGCTTGCAAGAAGTTTACCCACTTGTTTTCTGTATCTAATGTTTGATGGGAGGAGGGAGGAGGCTGAGGGAAACTTTAGTCTCTAGCATTCCACAAGAAAGAGCTGTTCTTCAAGGGCATGCATCAAAGTTCCCAGATAGCCACATTTTAAATCCGTTCCTTTCAGGGCAATGATCTGACAGAAGAAGAAAGTCTCTGGGGACACGTTGGCTCATGAAAGGGAATTAATAACCAGCATGAAGCTCATACTCTGCTGGTTATATCCTTGTTTGTCAGCTACCAGCAATACAGGCAGTTAGGAAAATTCAAGTCCAGATGAAGCCTGGATACTGGTTGCCAGCTTGGCACTAGCCTCCCTCCTGTCAGGTCCCAGTCGACAAGAAGTCCCAGTTTTAGAGTGACTCAAACTTTTTATCTCTTATGTGTTTTATACAGATAATGAAAGGCACCTGAAATAAATTACTAGAATGTCTTTCCTATTACCTATATGGACTTGGTGTCAGGGGTCATGTATTATATATTTAATTCAGCTCAGAAGTGTAATTCCAAGATCACAAGTGGAAAAAAAGAGGAATCACTAGAACTGGGATCCTCAGACTCCACTTACATGAAGATTTACACGTGCTTAGCATCCCACACTGCAAAAACTATATATGGTGACACTGTTTGTAGGTTAAAGTGGTGTTTGGAGATTTTTTAGGATTAGACTCATAAGGACGTGGGTGTTGGTTGACCAGATGCTCAACAAGAGCCAGCAATGTGCACTTGCAGCCCAGAAAGCCAACTGTATCTTGGGCTGCATCAAAAAAGGGTGGCCAGCAGGTCAAGGAAACTGATTCTCCTCCTCTAATCTGCTCTCATGAGACTGCACAAGGAGTGCTATATTCCACTCTGGAGTCCCCAACACAGGAAGGATGTGGAGCTGCTGGAGAAAGTCCAGAGAAGGTCCATGAAGATGATCAGAGGGCTGGAGCACCTCTCCTCTGAAGAAAGGCTGAGAGAGTTAGGGTTGGTTCTTCAGCTTGGAGAAGAGAAGGCTCCAGGGAGACCTCATAATGGCCTTCTAGTACCTGGAGGGGGCCTACAGGAAAGCTGGGGAGGGACTTTTTACAAGGGCTTGTAGTGAGAGGACAAGGGATAATGGATCAAAACTGGAAGAGGGGAGAGTTAGATATTAGAAAGAAATTCTTCACTGTGAGAGTAGTGAGACAATGGAACAGGTTGTCCAGAGAATTTGTGGATGCCCTATCCCTGGAAATGTTCAAGAGCATATTGGGTGGGGATTTGAGCTACATGGTCTAGTGGGAGTTGTCTCTGCCTTTGCAGGGGAGTTGAACCTACATGATCTTTAAGGCCCCTTTGAATCCAAATAATTCAATGATTCTCTGATTCTGTGGTTTGCTACTTGAAATTGAATTTCTGTTAAAGTCTTTTGCGTGTTGATGCATAGAATTGAAATACCTTTTTTTACATTGTGAGGAATTCTACAGCCCTCCAAAGAGTAGAAGAAACCTTTTCATAACAGATGGGCAATAAATAATAATTTCCTTATTTTAACATCTAATTTATACCTTTGTCTGAAATGGAGAAGTGTGAAATGAATTATCCTTCATAAGTAAATATTTTGCATCTGTTTTATTCCCCCTCTTATATCTTAACATTGTCTATCTCTATGATAAGAATATTTATCAAATAAAAGACACAATGATTTATGCTCTCTTTAAAGATGGAAATACATGGGAACATGATATTTATTGTAAATGGGCTAGAAATTCACTTGATTATTTTTTTAAATGGATTTATTTTAATTAAGGCACACCTTGCATTTCATGGGAAAGAGACATCAGTATCCCTGTCAGGGCAGGGAGCTGGCTTGGCATGCAAGGACTGCGCCCTTCAATACACCTCAGAAGACCACAATTCTGCATTCTCAGCTGTACACAGTTATCAGAACAGAAGATAGACTCCTACTTTGTGTATTGTAAGTTTCACCACCTTCAGTTTTTTTCTCTTTTCCCTAGGGGATTTGTAAAAGAGTCACAACTATAATCTAACATAATTATTGTTTTTGGATACTTCCGTTTCCAAGCCATGACACTTTTGGTAGATATTACAGTGTAATTGGAATGACTCCCTGTAACATTGCTGTGGTCACATTTACTTATTCAGCAAAGAGAGTGAGTGCTCGCCCTCTCGTTACCATGCACAGAAGTGCCAAAACCAATATTCCCAAAATAACAGAGGTCATAAGCATCTATACTTGCTTCATTCTTCAAGTGAAGATAGTCTAAAGTTTTGATCAGAGTTCTGCTTAATATCCTGTATGTTCTGCCTCTTGGAATTCAAAAGAAATATTTCAGTTGGAAAAGAAATCACCAAGTATGCACATCTTGGATCATTGGACCAGTCCCAAGAACATGGAAAACAATGGAAAGACTCTCCTTGACTTCGGTGAGGTTTGGGTCAAGATGCAAGCCAAGAAAGAGTGCAAAGTACTACTGTAGCAGCTCCTCTCTTGTGATGGCCAAGCTTCAGAGATGATAAGGGGAGTTCTGCAGGGAGTTTGGCCTTCCTACTCAATGAAAGAGTCTATACTTGGCAATGGAAAATAGTCCCTTTTAGAGCCTTTTACAAACAATGTTAGTTATAGGCAATGAATTTTTTCCACAGCTTATATATGGTTATCTGAAGCACTCTTATGTTCAGGTCAAGAGACAAGAAGTTATTTAATCTGATTTAGGTTTAATGCCACATTGAACTGCCTTAACTCACCATTGAGGAGCAGTTGTACTTCATGAGCATTTTTAATATGTGTGTCCCTCCAATTTTGTTACGAGCACAGCTAACTTACCAAGATCAAGTCATCTCTCAGTTGTCAGCCTGATAGATAAAAACTCTAAAATTGTAGCCCCAGGCACAGTCAGAGATCACCTTTGAAATACATGTAGTTCCACATCCCAAAGGAGCAGGAGACAGCTCCACAGGGTACTGATTCTCAGTAAGACAGGCGTCCATGTGGGCCCAGGGCTCACCTCAGGATATGCCCTGCTCCTGGCTGTTCCTTGGGCTGTGCCAGTGAGAAAATTGATTCTCTCTTTGCAAGAAAAATCTCCCTTGCAAGATGAGACCCATCTTGCTCTGTGTAAGGATGCCAGCTTTAGTGTTTTTAATGAAGAATGGTACTCTTGGAGCAGATTTCAAAGGAATAATCCCTTGCATGAAATTACATGAAATTTTCTGTATTCTGTTGCTATCACTACTTGGTGGTCACTCCAAGGTATTTGAGTGATTGCTCTTTACTCTTTAGTCACACCAAACAGGAGCTGGTATTTCATTGTTTATTAGTAGTACATTAGGCCTCAGAGTCTGACATAATATCCAGAGTACAAGGCATTCCACAAACATAAAAGCCTAATACATTAAATGGAGAAGACCCAAGGTGTTAGGAAAGGAATAAAACTTTTCCACAGTGTTATACTGAATTATGAAAGTCATTGCTGTAGGCTATCACTGGGGTAAAACCCATAGATGTATTCACATAAGAGAAATACTTACGGAGACTGGCCTTATTGACAGATGTTTAGCACCATTTAGCATGATGTCTCCAGAAGCAGGTACAACATTTGTGTTTCTTTTTCATTTTTCAAAGTATCTGCTGAGACAGAGCTCAGTGTGGGCTACTGGTACAGAGGTTTTTTGGGGGTTTGGAGCAGTCAGGCATCTGTTCAGCTGTTTCTTTTTCATTTTTCAAAGTATCTGCTGAGACAGAGCTCAGTGTGGGCTACTGGTACAGAGGTTTTTTGGGGGTTTGGAGCAGTCAGACTTCTGTTAAGCAGGCAGGAGCAAGTGAAATGACTAGTTTGAAGACATCGGGAAGCTTAGCAGTAGACCTAGCTACAGAACTACATCCTCAAAAATCCCACAGTTTTGCTTTTTAAAAAATCTGGTTCTACCCAAAGGCCCATTAGTGCATCCAGGGTATTGGGAATCTTTTATGGATGACAGATTGTTCCCCATTTGGTTAGCTCACTGAATTATCCTAGTATTTGATGGATTCAATTCAATTCAATTGGAATTAGCCTTGTCCTCTCTTATGTGAACATATGCAGAGAAGTCCTTTTCAGCCAATATGGGACTTGTGCCCTTGGATTCAACAGGAGATACTTAATGTGAAGTATCTCAAAAAAAATTTTTTTTAAAAAAGAGGAAGGCTGGGGAGAGCTAGAGGCACAAAACCACCATGGGAAGATATGCACCTGCTTTGGTGCATCAGGAATAGTGTGACCAGCAGGACCAGGGAGATGATCCTGCCCCTATTCTCATCCTTGGTGAGGTTGCACAAAGCACCTCGAGCACTGTGTGCAGGTTTGGGCATCACAGTATAAGGAGAACATTTTGGTGCTGGAGAGGGTGCAGAGAAGGGCAACGAGGCTGATGGAGGGGTTTGGAGAACAGATATTATTGAGGGGAGGCTGAGGGAACTGGGGCTGCTCAGTCTGGAGAAGAGGAGGCTGAGGGGAGATGTTATCACTTTCTACAACTACCTGAGAGGAGGTTGTAGTGAGGTGGGTGTTGGTTTCTTCTCCCTTGTAACTGGTGATAGGACAAGAGGAAACAGGGAGGAGGACAGGTTCAGATTGGATATTAGGGAAAATTTCTTCACAGAAAGAGCAGTGAGGCATTGGAACAGGCTGCCCAGGGAGCAGGTGGAGGCACCTTTCCTGGAGGTATTAAAAAAATAGGTGGACATAGTGTTTCAGGAGATGGTTTAGTGGTTGTAGAGCAGATTGTTGGACTTGATGATGTTGAAGGTCTTTTCTAACCTTGGTGATTCTGTGAGTCTGTGATCTAGTATCTCATGAAGTACATGCAGCTTTCAGCCAAGATGAGAAATCAAGGGTTGCTTAATACTCTTCCCACCCCAAAAACATCTCACAGAAAGGCAGTGGAAGGAAAACAGTGTTACTCTTCTTAATTCTGTAGAAATATTCAGGAGAAGAGTGATTTATGCAAAACAGATCATTGTAAGCAACAGAGAGTCACAGCGTATTTGCCTGATTGTAGCCCAAAGAAGTAGAGTGTTTTGCATGCCATCCTATGGGACATAGGTGGGGAATATCTCCTGCCACAGAGAATTTCATGTTTTGTAAAAATCTTTACTCTGGGAAAATGCCTCAGGTGCTAAATACACCATAGTAGTTTCTCAGCAGCAAAATGCAATTGAACTCCTATTCTTCCTCTGCACCGTTTATGCTTTTCAAACCATTTTTTTGTTTGAGAGTTTCTAACGCTGAGTCTTTATGGTGAACTGGACCTGAATTTGCTGAATACATCAGGGATTATGGGCTTGCATTTTTTGCTACACCAGCTATGTAGTGAACAAAATCCCAGTTATTTTGAGGCTTCTATTAAAAAGTTAATTGCCTTAGCAAAAGAATATTTGCTAAAGTTACAGGCCCTGAATCAGCCAGTAAAGTAACAGTTTCCTTTTCGATGGTTTATGATGCTGGAAACCTCTCCCCTTCACATGCTAAATTCCAGTTGTGGTAAACACTTTCCAGGATAAGTGCAAGATGTTTTTGTTGCTTTCTAATTCATCTGTGTTTTTGTTCTGGGCATTGCATGTGGAGGAGATGTCAGGATTTGGTATTTCCTCTCTTGCCTAACTCTGTAATGGGTTTAAGGTTTTCTTAAGGACATACTGACCAGTTATAAAAGATCATTTGAGTTAAATTTTGTCAAGGTGCCTAGAGCTCTTTCAGAGCAGGGAGTGCTGGGATAGGAGAAAAGAAGGGGACAGTGTTATTATTTACTCATCCACTCAGAGCTCATTTCTGTTGCGCCTTCCCTCAGACTTTCATGTCTGAAATGGGCACACACTCAAGGTATCTCTTTCCTGGAGCTAACTCAGATGTTTAGCATGTGAGACTTTAAGACAGGCAATTAGTTTGTACTGAAAGCACCACTGAACAGTGAAGTATGGTACACATATGAAGGATCACACTAGCAGTTATCATGATTTGTAATTTATCTGACCTGTGAATGCAAACTTTACTTCTCTGCTCCCATGCATGAACCAAACAATGCTCCCCCACTTGCCTACCAAACAGAAATGTCTTCTATCCGTTTCCATGTATGCTGCAGCATCAGCAAGGGGAGCAACCTCTTGGCTAATACTGCAGACACATTTATTTATATTGATATTCCAGATTAGCCTGTTCTAAGCACAGTAATAGTCAAATTACTGGGCACAGCAGAATCACCGTACTGTCCCTTGCTTGAGATGGTGCAGAAAAAGTGAAGGCAATCAAACTTCAGTTTCTTCTAGGAAAGACTGAATACAGATCTCTGTCCACCTGGAAGAGATAATAATGAATCCTATTGAAATGCTGGCCATGCAGAGCATTGAGGCAAGGGGGAGATGTCTACCACCATCATTGAGGGCAGACCAGCACCCCAGAAACTGGCCCAGTTCTGTGGGTGTTCCCATCAAGTAGTTCACTCTTTCTCGTGTGCCCAACAGGAGTCTATGGGCTTGCCAAATGCCCAGAGGTGGTAGGGGAGTTCAGTTAAGTTTTAAATACTTTTTTAAACAACCCTGCTCAGTTTTACAATCCAGTTTGCTGTACAACTGCCCAACCAGTATCTGAAAAGAGAGGAGCTGCTTGAGTCAGCATTGCTGCTGGAAGAAATCTCTGTGGAATCATGGCCAGGAGGAAAGTGCCTTGGAGAACACATTTCTAATGAACATAATCTCTTCTGGGAACAGTGAAAGAGTTCTACCTCAATGTCTTATAAAATATAGTATTCATCCCTATTTACATGCAACCAGTTCTCCAGCCCATTCCTTTAGTGCCTCATTCTCACTCTCCCTTTCATCCCAGGGAAGACATTTCGGTTGCACAGTCCCTGCCTTTTCTCTCCAAAGAAGAGAGAGGCTTCCACAGAAGTCCTATCTCCTTCTCTCGTCTTCTGTATCCCGTTCGTGTCCACAGAATCTTCATACAAAATCACTAAGGAAACAAATGAGCAGAGGGGAAAAAGACTCATTCCTACTTTCTAGAAATTGCAGTGGAAACACATCAACTTCCCACTTGTAGCCTATGCTTGCAATGGATGAAAAGAAGCACTAATGAGAGCACCAAGTTGGGAAACGGGGGACTGAATTTCTAATATAGAAGTGACATGATGGATAACCTTGACTCCGTATCTGTTCTCCACGTGTGGAGTGTGAATAGGATCAGGTAGAATTGAGAAGCATAATCTTAGAACTGAGCATTGCTATTTGACCGCAGGTAACAGAGCCTGGTAGGCTCCATGTAGGGGTTCTTTGGAAGCCAATTCCCCCCAAAAGCAGACACCAAGAGAGAGGAGAAACTTCTTCTACCCTTTATCAGGCAATCCAGTGACACTAAGAAATCCTTGTACACTAAAAAGGGCTGCAGCTTTGGGCAGGTTTTAAAAAAAGATAAAAGACACAGCCACATGGAAACACAAATGACATCCGTTCAGAATTAGCTCTGTCCCTTTTATCTTCATAAGAGGCCAATCTGAACTCCAACCTTTGGATTCTCTCGAGGCATTAGCTTTTCATTCTGAATGAATGGCTGATCATATGATGAGTGACAAACGATGGGCAGCAGGAGGGTTTACCAGCAGCATACCATGGCCTCCCACAGCCACCGAGGGGAAGTCTAATGAGCAAATAACCTGCTGCAACTTTCTACATATTTCCTGTAATTGAGAACTCTTCTGTACTTCGTCTGGAATGCAGATGCCTGTCAGTCACAGGGTCATAAATAGGATTAGGGGCTGTTTCTGGAAAGGCAGGCAACTAGCTTTAGATGCTCAGTTGAAAATACAGATGTTTTCTGGCTCCGTGCCTGTTAGGTGGTGGTAACTCAAGGTCTGTTTAAGCAGGTTTGGCTACTAGCTTTTCCCTCAGTATTGCAACTGGTGCAGACCCCCAAGACTGCAGATCCCTTCTAATTTTTACCTATGCAATCAGTCACAACATCCAAGCATTAAAGCCATGTTTACAGATATACAGCATAGCAGTGGCTCTCCAGCCTCTAACAAAATTATTTCCAGCATCTAGTGGGCACTAAGACCCTTTTTCTCTTAAGAAATTTGTTTCAGACCATTCTGTGAAAAGGATTTAAATTAGAACCTCTCCACAAGGAGAATCCCTGAGCCACTTCTCTAAGTTAGTCTGCAAAACCTGAGATATAACATAAAAATATAAAATAACAGAATCTTCTGAGAACTTCAACCTCCTCCTTCCCAATTATAGATGCTGTGTCTGACAGGAATTTCTGAATAATTAGCATTTAAGAATATTTAGTTAGGGTATTTTCTGGCACTGGACTCTACAGTTATTTCACACTACAGTCACAAAAAGCAAACATTTCAAGGAAGAACTGTTGTTTACCAAAAGATGTGGGTGTCCCGGGGTGTTGGGGGCTTCTGTGAGGGACTGTTGTTTGCAGGTTGGAGGTTTTTTTATGCAGTGTCTTAGTACCAGCTGAATTGTTTGTGTGGAGACTATGAAACTTGTATAACTTTTGTCAAAGTAACATGACCACTTTTGGTAACTGACAGACTCTGCCTCACAGCTCTGCTGTTCTTTTGTTTGCTCCTTTGATACCCTATATTAGAACTTATTTCTCTTGTCAGTAGAAGCTATTTTGCCTGTCAGTAAATCTTCTTGTTTTAGGAACGTTATAAAAGAGCCTTAAGATCCCAGCTAGGATCAGGGCTGGTGAGCCACTTGATAAACATGCAAGAGCAATCTTTTTCCTGGGAAGCACTTCAAATTTCAATAGCAAGGATACAAAAAGTATAGGATGAGAAGAGCTACTGAAGTGGAGAAACTTCCTCAAGGTCATACAGCAGATCAGTGACCAGACCAGGAATAAAACCTTCACCTCCCACGCCTCTCTGCTCTGTTCTATTTTCTTTAGTAGAAAGGATTCAGTGTTGAAGCTTATCAGTTTCATCCAAGGCAAATTCCACTGGATTTCACCATAATGAAGGTAGGCAGAGGGGTTATATCCACTTTAATCAGCCTACCAAAACTTACAGAATGCTTGCATGGAATGCAGCTGAGTACAAAACCCTACCATTTCAACAGCTTATGCAGGATATGCAAACCAGATGGAAGTCTATGTATTACATGATTAAATGTACTCTTGATGAGAAAGGAGCAGTTGCCAAATCATCCAAAGGAGTGATATGATAGAGGTTGTTGTCTTCTGTTCATCTCTGTTAAGGTTACAAAAGCCTCCGCAGAGATAAGGGGAGATGGTCAGTGCCCTGAAAGGCTGACACACTAATTACAGACAGAACAAAGGGGCCAAGGGATAAAGCACAAGCCAGGGTAAAGGGATGACGTGGGGTGATGAGGATAAGGCCACAAGGTTATTCAGCAAAGACATGCTCAACAAGGCTGCCCGTGTTTCCTGCCCAAACTGCATGATGTCAGTGCAGACAAGGTTCTGTTGCTTTAGGGTATCGTTGTGAAGTGACGATACCCAAATGCACCCTTTTGTCACAGGGCACAGAAGAAGGATTCAGAGGAGTAGTTCATTCTGCTGAACAGTGTTCCTGTATTCTGAGATCATTGCCTATCTCTAAGTCATAGCCAATCTCTCTCTATCTCTCACACACTGTTACATGCTGCCTTTAAGGTAAAGAATGTTCTACCTAATTGTCACCCCTGCTTGTGGATTTTATTTCCAGACAGCTCATTGACCCCAGCACAAATTCATATCTTTGAGGCAAAATGCACATAACTAGAATGTTGAATTGGCAACTGAAAGAGAAGGTGGGATTACCCTGGCATTTTCCCTTATTACATTTTACAATATGAAACTCATAACCATTAACATTTTGGAACTCAAAAAATTTGGAAGAGTTTTATCTTGAAACAAAAAAAAAGAAACTGACATGACCAGTGATAGGACAAGGGGCAATGGGTGCAAACTGGAGCATAGGAGGTTCCATGTGAATATCAGGAAGAACTTCTTTCCTGTGAGAGTGACAGAGGCCTGGGACAGGCTGCCCAGAGAGGCTGTGAATTATTTCGTCTTGTAACCAAGTTAAAAATTCTATCAAGGAGGATCCAGTCAGAGCAAAATCAGTTAAGTTTAATGTGATGTTTCTCTTGCTTCCCCTAATGTTACATTTGCCCCAGCAACATCCTGCAGCAGTGAATCCCACTTGTCATACATACTTGAGCAGTCTTAAATTTGCAAAGGGCAGAAATTACTTCGTACAAACGGACTTTACCAGCCACTGTTTTCCTAAGTGTTTCCACTACACAGTTAAAGGCAATAAGGTCTAACACATGTCCATGAATTCATTTTATGTTGCCAATATCAGCACCTCAAGCAGCTAATCAGAGGCTTTGTGACACGCCACAAGATGGGCAGCAGATGAGGACCACACCCAGCTCCAGAGGCCACCAAGCATCATTGCCAGGTTCTCCAGTTTCCCCAGATCTCAGCATATTGTTTCCTTTGCCCAGTTTGACTCTCACAGCTGTGAGGACACTGAAAGTCTATCACTTTGGCTCTGCCAAAGCCCAACATTTGTTCTGTGGGTTAGGAGAACTGTGGAGTAAATAGATGCCGTATTTGTCCAGTCACTTTCTGACCACAGTGACACTTCATGTTAATAGCTAGCAGGTGTGTAAAAATGTTTTCATGCCTAAAGACACATGTGGAATTAGCCAAAACTACCAAGTTAGAATCATAGAATGGTCTAGGTTGGAAGGGACATTAAAGGCCATCTAGTTGCAATCCCTCTGCATGGGCAGGGACACCTCCCACTAGATCAGGTTGCTCAAAGCCCCATCCAACCTGGTCTTGAAGACCTCCAGGGAGGGGGCATCCACAGCCTCCCTGGGCAACCTGCTCCAGCATCTCACCACCCTCACAGGAAAGAACTTTTTCCCTAATGTCCAACCTGAATCTCCCCTCTTTAAGCTTCAGACCATTGCCCTTTGTCCTCTCAGTACACACCCATGTAAAAAGCCCCACCCCAGCTTTCTTGTAGGCCCCCTTCAGGTATTGAAAAGTTGCTATAAGGTCAGCACGGAGCCTCCTCTTCCCTGGGCTGAACAACCCCAACCTCCTCAGCCTGTCTTCATAGGGAAGATGCTCCAGCCCTCTGATCATCTTTGTGGTCCTCCTCTGGACATGCTTGAGGAGTTCTATGTCCTTCTTATTTTGGGGACTCCAGAATTGGACACAGCACTCCAGGTGGGGTCTCACCAGAGCAGAGCAGAATGGGAGAATCACCTCTCTCAGCCAGCTGGCCATGCTGCTTTTGATGCAGCCCAGGACACAGTTGGCTTTCTGGGCTGCAAGTGCACATTGATGGCCCATGTTAAACTTCTGCTCCACCACTACCCCCAAGTCCTTCTCCTCTGGGCTGTCCTCAATCCTTACTCCTTCCAACCTGTACATGTGCATGGGTTTGCCTCGACTCAGGTGCAGAACCTTGCACTTGGCCCTGTTGAACTTCAAGTAGTTTACACAAGCCCACTGCTTGAGCCTGTCAGGGTCCCTTTGGATGGCATCCCTTCCCTCCACTGTGTTGACTTCACCACACAGTTTGGTGTCATCAATAAACTTGCTGAGGGTGCACTTGATTCTGCTGTCTGTGCTGCTGACAAAGATGTTAAATACCACAGGTCCAGGTGTCAACCCTTGAGGAGCACCACTTGTCACACATCTCCATTTGGACATGGAGCCATTGATCACAACTCTTTGGGTGTGACCAGTCAGCCAGTTCCTTATCCAAGGAGTGGTCCATTCATCAAATCTGTATTGTTCCAGTTTTGAGACCAGATTGTCATGTGGGACAGTGTGAAAGGCTTTGGACAGGTCAGGTAGATGACATCTGTTGCTCTGCCTTTGTCCACCGAGGCTGGGACCCCATGATAAAAGGCCACCAAATTAATCAGGCAGGACTTGCCCTTAGTTGGCTGTGACCCATCACCCCTTTGCAGTTCTTGTGCCTTAGCAGGGTCTGCTCCATGATCTTGCCAGGCACAGAGGTGAGACTGACTGGCCTGTAGTTCTCTGGGTCTTCTTTTTTTTCCCTTCTTGAAAATGGGGGTTATGTTTCCCCATTTCCAGTCAGCAGGAACTTCACCAGACTGCCATGACTTCTCAAATAAAGTGGCTTTGCAGCTTCATCCACCAGTTCTTTCAGGAGCCCTGAGTGAATGAGTTACCTAAGGCCCAGTGCCACAAAAGCCATTATTTTCTGTCTCTGGGGAACTAAATAAGTTGAGAAATTTGACTAAGGAAAAAAAGCAAATAAAATAAAACTTGATCCTCCCTGATTTTCAGTCTTGACCAGTGTTTGAATTCAATAAAGAGAACACTCACATAATCCTTAAACTCATAATTTTTCTTCTGTGTATGGAGTATTTGATTGTAACCTTTCCTCCCCTTATTATTTCCCTTGTCTTTCTCTACCAAATATCACAGGTTTTCCATCATCCCTGCTTGCACATCACCCAGCTCACACCCATACTGAAATCCTGTAGGCATACACATAACCCACAAGCTTCTCAAGTGCTCTCATCCTGGGGTGGCAGTTACCTGAGGAGGTGTACTTGGGCAATCATTTAAATTCTTCCTTCCATCTCTGCTACAAAACATCTGCTGCAGAGAATCAGCCCTACAGAGAAGCAGCACTAATCATACCTGTACGTTACACATCCCCTGTGGCATCAGGTCTGGAAGATCCTATTTTCCAGGGCTTTTTTCCTTTTTGCTTCCTCCCAGCTCCCTCACCTTCCTCCCTTCCCTCTCTCCCTATGGCAGAAGCAGCCATTCTGGAACTTGTAAGGCAGTAAAATTGAGTTTTGGACAATATTGCCAAGAAGACCTCAGCTGACTCAGGCTGCTAAATGTGTTATTTACAGCACTGTGCAGATAGAAAATTGGACAAAAAGGAGTAAACAATGACTTGGCTCAGTTGCCTTATGTACTTGTCTCTGTCCATTTGAGCTCTGTGAGCATAGCCCAGGTCACTCCCAGCTGTCCTTATGGAAAAGCACAGGTCTTCTTCAAGCCTTGTGACAAATCAAACAGCCCCATGAGAATGTTTCCAATAGCTCAGAACACCTCCAGGCAGCTGAACTTGATTGTACCAAGTTAAGTGAGTTGATCCTCAAGTGACTCTTCTCACTTCTCACAACAGCTGAGTGTGAACCTGTGCTTCCCATGCCAACATCTCAGTCAGAAACCTCTGGGAAAAAAACAGGACCCATGGAGAAAGACTCAATTTGAAGATATGCTTTATTTATTTGTGTCAGGCAGACAATGTAAATCTAGTGACTCAACCATCAAGAGGGATGGGCTAAGGTAGAAAAGTCTGGTGACAATCACCAAAGTTGTGTCATAAAAGTACATGAAAGAAAATAAGAGCACAAAAGGAAAATGAATAATTTATATATTTGATAGGAACAGGACCCAGGGGCAACACAGCCCTTTCAGCAGTCCTGCATGTATGCTCATGAAGTATCTGTACCAAAAGACTGGCAGATAGTAAACACATTCAATCTCCAAAGGGCTGAAGGTAACATAGACCTCACTCTGTATTTCCTGGCCTCCAGGCAACACATTTTCAAAATCGAAAGTGCTGCCTGACTGTAGGCTCAGCTAAAAGCCCACTGAATTTATTTCACAAAGCTTTCCTGAGCGTGGGTGAGCACCTTGACTTGGGTGGCTGCTGAATTGTCAGCTTCCCTACCTGGGAACACCAAAACACCTACTGCCACTTCAGACACAACTGGGATATGAATGAGGTTAGCACTGATGCTCAAGAGAAGCAAGAAGGCCTTCAGGGAGTACAGTGAGGTATGTAGGAAGGATAATAGGTGAAAGCATATCAGGGGTAGGGGGAAAATGTGTCCATCATTATACTCATGGCTGGCAATAATCAGTTTGGGGCTGTGTAATGATTTTTAAAGGTCCGTATCATTATTTTGGAGAAAAATTCTCCCCTCCAGAGGAAAAGTCCATGCATAAATCACAGAGGAGCCCAACCACCAATTGCCATTTTTCAAATTACCAAAGGAAAGGTAAAACAGTAAAGAAATATCATAGATGGATCCTTTTGTGCTATGGTTTCTTTCTAGTCTGTGTAGCCAGGGAAAATATAATCCTATTACATTGAAGAAGCACAGTACTTGTGCTTCCAGAGCAAAATGTGGCCAAAATTTGGGCCCCTGCCTCAGGCTGTTACCCTCTAGCAAGCTCTCTCTTTTGTACCACTGTTCCTTAGTAAATACAATATCAGAGCATCAAGACAACATGGTGTGATGATCCAAATTATCTATGTGTCTTCATTTAGAGCTAGCTTGGGTACCTCTGCCTGGTATCTGCAGCATATGCTTGTACCTACAGTCTCCTGTGTAGAAAAAAATAACAACATTGTTATCATTCCCTATTGCTTCTTGATTGTAAACTCAAGGCACGGTCTTTGGTTCCAAGCACAACATGGTCCTAGGCTAAACTCTCTGCTGCCAGAGAACAAATGAAAAATCAGTCCCAAAATGGGTATGTGAAATATCACTGAAGGAATTCTACTTCCCTGACACTAAGATGTCTTAAGAGTGTCTAAGAATACTTAAAAAGCAAGTAGTCCTGGAGGACACTGGATGAGACAATGAGAAGTGAGCTCATAGAAAGCATGATACTCTAAAGTAATGAGCTTTACAGAATGGTGCAGGGAGGTTAAAGGTTCTGGAAAATCCAAAATCTAAGGTAATTCTAACTGCCCACTTGGTAGGGGATTATTCTGACTATTTAAAAAAATCAAATAATAGGAATAAACAGAGGAAGTTCTCCATGCCTTACATATAAGTTAGGACATTTTGCACAGCATTCTACAAAATTTTCCTTTCTAGAGCTGCAGTGGGTACATAGTTAAGTGATGGGCAAAAAAATTATCTGGCACTGTTTCAAGCTGAGGAGAACCATGTAATTAGCTATCAGAAAGGATTCAGCGTTCAAATTGAGCTTGCTAATATTCTGATTAAGTAAATACAATGCAGTAATAGTATCTGTACACTTAATTTTATCTTCGCTAAAGGCTTTTCCACATCTGTACACTGCCTTTGCTCTTTATCCCTGCTGGCTGCCTGCACTAATAGCTGGTAAATTTAGACGTGAAAAGCAGTTCAAAAGGTCCATGATGATCTGTACCATCCAGCCTTCAGCCCTTATAATACTTTGTCTCCAAATCCACAGAGATAACTTTCCTACTGCCATGCACTTGTCTTACTAAACCAGGAGCCCAAGCCTTTATTCTCTTATACAAAGGTACAATTGTTTGAGTGTTTTGCCTGAGTCCTGATGCATCTATCACTATAGCTCTGTTCTGCTTTTACAAGTGACTGACACATATTCTGGCCACCTGGCACCTGTTTTCTTCCCTAGTTTCAACATGGGTCACTTTACACATCTCATAATCTGCATGTATCTGGGGGAGGCTTGTGGTTGTGGGCAGCTGGGAGGACAAGACTGTAAGTCAGTTGCAGTTGTTTGAAGAATAGAAGGGCAGGCCTTTATCCTGCATCAAAGAGGATGGTTTTGAATAGAAACTCAACTTTGCATTTTAACTATTCCTTTGAACTGGGGAATGACACACATTGCCCATTCCTAAGAATAGCATCCTTTTGGTTTTATTTTTTTTTAGTTCTGAAGAAATCTATTTCTGCCCAAGCATGGTATCACCTTTACTTTTAGCACTGAAAATTATATTTACATCAGATATCTATATTTAGGGAAGAAAAGAGGAAGTTGATCTCACTGAAAACGATTCCTAGGTGAGTACCTCTACTGACTTATTTTGCCCCCTTTATTTCACATCTGTATGGAAGGTAACGACCTCATTGTCTCTTCTTATTGCTCTTTGGTTCTCACTGCAGTATGGTCTCACAGCACACAAACTGGATTATTTTTGGAGGAAACTAACCTGGAAGAGGCATCCAGAACTGTATCTGAAGGGCTCGAGCCATAGACATCCAGTCAGAGAACTAGACTGGAAGCAGTCTGAAGGAACCCAGCCTGCAAACCTGTGTAAGGGCTACAGCACTCACTTCTTCTCTACTAATCTGTTTTCATGGCCTGTGCTGCTTGCTCATGTAGGTGTAGGCACTGTGACGCCCCTTCCTTGCAACATTTTAATGTATTCCTGACCTCACAAACACAATGCAGTATCTAAGTGTTTTTCATGCCTGAATCAGCAGCTTATAGACCTACATTAAAATTTTCTATAGGAAGTCACATGTAGCCTGTAGAAAGAGAAGAGAAATTTACTGACCACCAAAGAAAAATGCTGAAAATTGCCTAGCTGGAAAAGCTTCTAGTGGAAATGACCAGACCAATATGCCAGTACCAATGAAATCCATGTGTGATAGCAGTATTGAAATGCTTAAAATATGCTTGTAGTACTAGAAAATTGGCCCAGCTTTTGCGGTATCTGAGTGTACTGAATGACCACACAGTCAAAAATCTTGAAGCTATAGTTCATAATAAATTAACATCCCCTTCACGAACATCTATGCATAAGTGATGCCTATTTTTTCTCATCACTCTGGTATATTTTAAGAAAATACGATGGTTAATTGAAAATAGAAATTTTTTCCATATGGCCTGGAACAAAGTTTTGGATAAACAGAAGACTGAACTGTCTGGAAACAACAGATGGCAGTGTCTTAAAGATGAAGAGATGAAAGCTTGGATAACCAGTGCTGAACATCAGTAGTAACATATGATGGAGGCAGAACCTACATCTGGGAATTTAGCTCTACCATAATTCTACAGGAAGGACATGTGGTCTAAGCTTTTTTTAAATGAAAAGGAGGAAAGTGAGCTACCTGTTGTAATCCAGCAGCCAGACACACACTCTCCTTGCATTTAATTGCAGCAGTATAACTTGTGGCTGTCAATAATGTTCCCACATCCACTGATAGATGCAGAAATGTTTGTGCTACCAGTGCAAAGGCTTCTGTTATCTATTTACTTAAAGTCCTGGGAGAAACATTCTAAAAGAGAACGTAAAAGGACATAAATGGTTTTTGTGCCTTTCTGTGCTTTCTTCATTTGAGTAATGTGGGTAGCTCTGCTTCTGTCTCAGTTGAGAAAGGCTGGACACTAAATATCCTTTTGAATCTCCTCCTCCTGGGCACAGAAGGCCTGAAGCTGCACCAGGGGAGGTTTAGGTTGGATATTAGGAAGCACTTCCTCATGGAGAGTGTGATCAGACATTGGAATGGACTGCCCAGGGCAGTGGTGGTGGCACCATCCCTGGATGTGTTCAAGGAAAGGCTGGATGTGGCACTTGGTGCCATGGTCTGGCTGATGTGGTGGTGTTAGGTCATAGGCTGGGCTTGGTGATCTTAAAGGTCTTTTCCAGCCTTGGTGATTCTGTGATTCTGTGACAGGCAGAAACAAAGCTGTCATGCATTACTGGTGTTTCTGTTCCTATTTTATTACTTAGGCTTCACCTTCAGTTTTAAGACCCAATTCCTTCCTCTGTCTCTATACACGGACTGCTAAAATATAATCCATGACTCTCCTAACTGGATGTCTGAGTTAAGTCACAGCAGGAGATGTGCTCTTACTCTTAGTTTTAAGTACAGAATGATTTTTTTGAGGACATGCAAATTCATGCAGTTGTACTGTTAGGCAATCATATGATTATCATTAATAGATTTCAGTGTTTGCATTAAAAGAAATTGTCTTAAAATGCAAGATGCCTTTAACACCCTTTTTCTTCAGTAGAACTAAGGTTTTGAAGATGTTTTTTTACTGTGTTCTTTCATTGGTATTCTTGGACTTATTTTATATATATCACTAATTTTTTAATTTCCTGGACTTGAAATGCATGGCTTTTTTGATCTTTACAGTGCTTTTATGACACCTTTTTTTCATGTGTTCATGTGCTGCTTGTGTACGCTCCCAAACCTCCTCCCAGCTTCATGTAGCTTCTTGTCACCACAGATACCCACAGGGATCCTTCTTTAACAGTGGTATTAAGAAAGTCCATAACAGTATTTACTGCTGGTAGCAAATTGTACTGTGAGTAGAAGTAAATTCTGTATTTTAATAGAAACTCATGTCCAGGCATAATGTTAGATTCTGCATTTAACGTTCACTGAGTGCCAGTCATTTTGTACACTTACATCACACCTTCACTTTGTGTTTTGTTTTGTCTCATGTATAGATCTGGAGTCATTCTTCAAAGTTAACTGAAGTCACCCTGAGTTTGCACAGAAAAGAAGCAAGAACAGATGGGGAGTGTGTCTCAGCAGTGACAGAAAGTATCTGATCTGGATTTTCTTATCAGATTTTTGAGTGAGAGTCTCTTCTCACCTCTGCTTTGTTTATGTAGTTGATTTATGGCAGTCCCTGAGAGGGGAGAACAGGTAGTCACTAAAATGGGGTGTCTGGCCTTCATACCCATGATGCTGTAGTGAGGAACCATGTGTCGTCTTCAGCATATACATGTTTAAAGCCATTTACTAGCTATTGGAATGAAACCTATTAGGCAAGTCTGCCATTTAGGCAAACCTTGTTAGTAACATCATAAGGGCTGAGGATCTGCTGGGCTGACTGGATGATTTGAAGATTAAAACTGTGACTAATAGATTTCCTCAGGATTACAGATGATAATTACATCTTTAACGTAATGAAGAGAAAAATCCTCCAGCAAATGCATTCTTGCCAGTAGAGCTGAAATATATAATTTTTTTTGCCAGGATTCAAAGACTCTTCTCCTCTTTCAAACAGGTGAAATCAGCTGTGCAGTCAGAGGAGTTACACCAGCAACAAACAAAAGTACTTGTAAAATAAGGCAAGCCCCAAATGTCAGGATTTACAAGGTATTACTGCTCAAATTACTTTCAGACATTGCATTAGCATCAACTATATCTCCTTTTATCCACTAATTGTGTAGTTCATGCAAAAGAACAACCAGATTGGTTTCATCTGTTACATGCTGTATGGGCCAAACCCCAGGAAAATATTTCCCTTGGCTCGCCCCAAGAAAAACATTCACACACGCTGTTTATTTTGATACTTTCAAATACTACTTTTATCTGATGTTTTAGCTAGATATTCCTTTAAACTTGATCTTCTGATTCTTTGTCCCTTTGGTATCTCTTAATTAGACCTGGCGACGAATTCAGAAGGAATGATTTATTTAACAAATCTCACCCTTTCCTATCACAAAGCATCTACAAGCAAAACTTTTTTTTTTTTTTTTTTCCCAAGTTGGTATTAATTAAAAATTGTTTAGAGACATGCAGAGCAGAATTCCTGGTCTGTAGCTTTCCCCTTGTTCTTCTTCAAGATGTGCCATCAGTGCTCTGCTAGGATGTGTTCTACAAGACTGTGATGCCGGAATGACTCACATGGGTAACTACGCAACAACTTGGAATGGAAAATGTTGATGCTTAGATAGAGTCCCTTTTACAAATATAGACTAATTAATAGTGTCAGACATCAATCTGCTCTTCACACAACTTTTGCTCACTGTTTTTCTTTCTCAGCCCAAGACAGAAGGCATGGTCCTGTACTTGGGAAGGTCTCCATGTAGTTGTTTGTCCTTGCAGTGGCAGCCAACAGCTGCAAAACATGATGGGAGCACAGTCTTCTGTCTCCCTGGCTCTTTGCCTTCCTTGATAGGCTGGCTCTCATCACTAGATGTCTTCTAATTTTACTGAAAGGAAAAGGGGAGGGAGGGAGAGAGAATGGAGAGGAAAACTGTGTTTACTTTTTCCTATCAGGTGTCCACACTCCCTTGTGTTGCCTCTGCAATATGTGACTGTGTATGAATGTGTATCTGAGCACACACCTGGAGCGTGGGCTGGTATGTGGCAACATCCTTATTCTTTTCCATTGACTTTCTCATACACCCTGTATGAGAGAGCAGGAAGGAGAACAGAACTCTCAGTTCTTTCTGCTCATGGCAGATATATACTGGAGGACAATATCAAACCTAGAGGATATACCTGAGTAAAGGCTCATTTTGTAGGAGACAATGGAATGATTGCCTTTTCCCATGGCCTTTTGAACCTAATGAAGAAATAAACATTGGGAGAAAATACCACTTTAATTTATTGATTTTTTTATTTAATCAAAAGAAAGAGAAAATAGGAAACCATACAAACCTTCTGGCATTACCTGGAGTGGAAAGAGCCACAGTCACAGACTCCTCCATGTTGGAGCAAGCTTGACTGTGTATGGTGCACCAACACGTCCATATGGTCACACATCACAGCTGAGCACCTTGAAGCTGAGGCAGGCCCAGAAGCACTGAAAGGAGATGACAAAAGGCTCATCATAGCACCCTTGAGACCTGGGCAGCTTTGCTGCTGGGATAGAAGCCTCAGGTCAGAAGCCACATTTCCACTATTTGTGTGCTCCATCTGAACCATTCCCTGCAGCCTCATCAACCAGGGCCTGAGGCAGCTTTGCAGTCAGGTACCTGCACCTCTCCTCACTCAGGTCATCCCATCTAACAAAGCATGGGCAGACAAAAAGGTGTCCATTGAAAACACTTCACAAAAAGAAATTTGGCATCTGTGGAAGATTTTTGTTGTTGAAGTTTTTTTTCCTGAACTATTTCTTGAAGAAGATTAGCCAGGAGTTTTCTATTTAGTCTTTGAGGTAGCTTTTTCATCTCAATTTTGGCAAAGAAAATGGGGAAACTGCAGAGAGAAACAAACTAGAAAGTGAGGTCAAGCTGAACCACTGCTGCCAAAAGGCTTCTGTGGAAATTCCGGAGAAAATACCTGCTGGTGGGGATGATCACATGAGGCTTAGAGGTGATGGCACAGGGCTGAGTGTCAGTTTTAGGAGTTAGGGAAGAAGCAAGAGGAAGAGAGGCTGACTTCCCCTGAGCCTGGAAGAGGAAGGAGACCCTCCTCCTCACTGTCTGTGGAGGAAGGAGCCAGGCTCACAGATGTTCCCCGTTCCCTTAAGCTGAGTGTCACAAACTTCCTGGGCTGGTGACAGGACACAGGCCTCACGGATGTTGCTGGCTGCCTGCCGGAGGCTTCTGTGATAAATAGGTCCTGTTAAAAAAAACCAAAACATCACTGATTCCAGTGAGAGCTCTTCTCATTCATTTTTACCCAAAAAAGTTTGGTTCGGTTTTGGTTTGTTTTTTTATTTTCATTTTGGTTTTTTGTTTAGTTTCGTTTTGCCTAGAAGATGTTCACTTGGGGGGAGGGGAAGAAAAGCAAAACCAAATCCCAATAAACAGTCATTTCATCCCACATAAAGAGCTTGGCATTATTTTGGCTCTCAAGGTGCTGCAGCATCTCTGTCCCAGGAGCTGTGGCTCAGCTGGCGTGTGCCAGGGCAGGTCCTCCAGCATGTGACACTTGCCATCATACACAACCCGTTGGTAAACAAACTAACAGAGAGCACATATGGAGTCAGAAGAGAAAGGCAGTGGAAAAACAAGAGGCTGAAGATCATATGGCATATGTAAATCTTGTCTCATTTAGTACTTCTTTACAGCATTAGCTTTTGTCGAAGGATTAAGCTGTTCTAATCTCTAGTAAAGCCAAGAGAATAACAAGACATTTATAATTAGTCTGTTTTCTTGGCTTTAGACAAAATCCCAAGTGATTATTTTTCTTCATCTGCTAAGCCAATTCCAAGGAAACACTCCTGTCAGTGTCAGTTATGTGAAAAGTATTTCTGACTGAACTTGAATCCACGGAGTAGCTTTCAAAGTACTTTCTCCTCTGGTGGTTTGAGGCATTTTTCATGAACGTGTGCATTACATGTCCTGCCTCATGAACATGTCCACCTCTTCTGAGTACCCTCTGTGGCATTGTTTTCCTTCTGCTTTATTGCTCCATCTACTGGAACCAGTTCTACATGGCATTTGAATGAACAAATCATACAATGGGTATATTTATTTATTTAAAAGCAATCAAACAAACAAACCAAAACAAAACAACAACAAAAATGCAGGGGGGGAGGAGGGGGAAGAGTGGGGCAGAGGAGGAAGAAATTTCTAATCCAGGGTTTACATTTGAGTTATTTTAGTTTTATTTAAAAGTGCACATTTTGGAAACTAAATCTCCCCTTCTTTTCAAGGTCATCATTAGAGACCTGACAGTAAGAATGCTCTTCTAGATCTAAATGTCCTCATAGGTTCACATCCTTCAGTGTTTACAAAATCTTATGAAAACAATTTGTTGCTTCTCAAAACAAGCAAACAGCCTCTCCCAGCATCGATAGAATGATGTCTTGTGGAATTAGCTGAGATTTGAATTGTACTTTGGAAACACAATTGGCTGTAAAATTTATAAAATACATACATACAATTAAATAAATGCAGGAAATTTCCCCTTTGGTTACTAATCCAAATTCAACCAGTCATATGTAACTTACTTTTTAAAAAATAAAAATAAATAGGTTTCTGAACAGATGGAGAAGAAGCTAAAACACCAGACACAAGAAGAAAATTTACTACATACCTGTAAGAATCAAGCTAACTTCATTGTCCCATTTGGTTTTCCCCTATTTAAAGAAGTGCCAACTGGAAAAGCTGAGTAAACAATCCTGTTAAGGATCATCTTGTCATGATAGGGCTGATTAACTGTGCAAGTTCTGGGTAGAAAATGCTGGACTTTCTCTGTTGGTGCAGTTAAAACCTCCACAGTTTTGGCCTTGAATTTCTGCTGGCAGAATTGAAATTCTTCTGAATTTGTGCATAAAATTCAGCAGAGCAGTCAAGAATCACTCAGGAAACACACTTGACTTTGCAAGTCAGGTTCAGGTAGGGCTATGATTTCTTCCTGTCATTTCCCCTTAAGCAGAAAGCACTTTGTTCCCCTACATATGACTTTCAAGTGAAAATGCTGAAACTTGTGAAATACCAGTATTTTTGCCTAGGCTCACCTAGCTTTAGCATTAGTAATCAATGAAGGAACAGCAAATTATAGTGAGTGGACTAAGACATTTTATGTGGTAAAATTTAGAAACACTAGCACTAGTGAGTCTTTTCCTCCGATTCAGTTATAGTAGTCAGAGCTCAGCAAAGGATAAGGCTGTGGTCTAGAATGTAATATTGGTAAGTTTTGAAAAGCATGTGCCTACTGACAAAGAGAGTGTATGAACAAGAACAGCACTATTCTCACTGCTTCATGGACCTATTATCCTGCTCCCCTGGTTCCACTTCCCTGTCCAGCTTCTTTCTAGCTTACAAGGCACAACTTTGATTCTCAGAACAGTCTTTCCCAAAAATGCCTGGTTCAGCTACAGAGCTGCAATAGCCTTTCCAGGTTGATGGATCATGTTGCTTCCCTGTTTATTCTCTCCCTAAACTTACTGAAATCAAGCTTGGGATAAGAGGCACCCTGTCCCAGGAGGCTGTGTATCTTACATAACCTACATAGATTGAACTAGATTAAGGATCAATGGTATTATATCACCTATTTTATAACATTTAGAACACTATTGTGTACTGCCTCCTCTTTCATCAGAACCACATTGATAAAATAATTCTTTTTATCACGTAAATATTTAAAACTAAGGATCATGGTTTTCAAAAGTGAATCATAGTTGTGTCTGCCTTAAATCCATGCTACATGAAAGCACAGAGGGACAACTGTTCTGAAAGTCAAGTTTACTAAAGCCAGCCCTAACAAGACATTGGTATGAACATAAACAAAATTACTAGTCAGTTTTGAGGAGTGATCCAATCTCAGGAAAATGTCAGGTCAAATACCCAAACTGCTGACTGCCCACATTTTCCATAGCATTGACATAGTGGCACTCATTGAAGACCACAGCAACGGAGGGGTTTGCTGTGGATGCACATTTTTTTCACTGCTGTCACATTTCTCCATCTGACTCCTGCATTTGGTTGTGAGCTGCATAGAAGAAACCCTCTCTGAACAAAGGGGTACTGAAGTCAGAAGACAAGACTTCCACTGATTCCACTGAGGTTTGAATCTGGGGATCTTGTCTCAGGTGGCCAGATCAGAGGCAAACCTTATATAATCCCATGATGGTAATAATTTTGCTCATTAAAACTGTATCTGTAGAACTAGGGCATCAGTGGGAACATCTTAGAAAACACTGCACTTGTGAGGAGAAGAGTCATTAGATACTTTCTTGAAAATAAGGAAAAGCAAAGCAGCAGGATTATACTACAAGCAGACTGAAAATACACATTAAAAGGTTTCATTAGATCATTATGTATGAATAAAGTGTATTAGCAGGCTGTCTCAGGAGCTGTTAGGGAATCTGATTAATTTTAACAATTCCATTGGTGGTGTGAAAAAGGCAGTAAGGCAGCCTGTTAACTAATGCAATGATTAATAATTTAATAATCAATTAATAATTGAGTACATTTGCAGATGATGAGTAAAGGATGGAAACTGTAAGGAATATTCAGAGTTTTGGTAGTACTGAGGGATTTAGGAAGGGCTGAAATGCATTTAGAATAGAACTAAAACAGAACCCTCCTTCCTAAAAATATACCTCAATCTCTATTGCCTGTGGGCTTTTCAGATGAACCATGTACCAATGTCCATTGCAACAAAAGAACTGGGAATTCAGGTGTACATCCTCCTCCTCTTTCCATACCTCTAAGTGCAATGAAAGCACCTCCTGCTGGTGCATCTGAAAATCTTGGGTTACTGGGCACCTGAGAAGTCTTAACCAGTAAGCATGTAGTGTGGAGGAATTTACCTAGAAGAATAGGACACAAACAAGACTGATTTATATTTTCTTCTCAAAAGCAAGAGAATTATACCAGACAGGGAATAGGAAGGCCATCTGTGCCTAATTAAAGGGTGAGACTACATAACAGCAACAGATGTTACATTACTGTAGTCAGAAGAGTTTATTGCTAACAGTGGTAAATATTGTGTGTTGAGTTGGGTATTTCCAAGCAATAATTTAACAGACATGCTTCCAGACAGGCTACTCTTTTCTTGTTGGACAACACTTGACTAGTTTTTAATGTCGTGAAAGGGCAAATTGCAGAAGAGGTCTAGATAGCAATATTTTCTCCATACTAAGAATGCTGAGAACTGAAAAACTATCACAGAAAAGTATTTAGTGTTGATTAAAAACCCAGACCAGTCTACAGAAAGGGCTAACATTCCTGAAGATTCACTCAGTTCCTGAAAGCCCTCTTTAAAACCAGGAACAACCACTGTGAGAGGGTTCATCTGGCTGTATCAGGTGGGTTGTGTAGCTGAATGTTAAGTTCACAGCATGACTCAGGAGCAGGTATCCTCTTCAATCTGGGTCAATTTCTTCTCCTGAATAACTTTTGTGAGCTGTTTGAAACTATCCTGCACCAACAGTCCAAAGGAGAAGTTGTGGTGCATGGAGCAGCAATACCTTTCAGTCGCCATGGGTTTCTGCTGCCGAGAGAAGTGGACACAACTCATTGCCTGATAATTACAAGGTTACATCCTACTATATCTGTCTCAAGGCTTTATATAAGCCTCATTCCTCAATTTTGTTACTTCCTGTTCTGATGCACAATTATGTACATTCCTACTAATGTGACTCCACATGAAGCCTAAAGTGTGAATATAGTGTTTTGTGCCTAAGTGTAGCACTCAGTATTAGCTACTTACATAGAAAGAGAGATGGGGTTTTGTTTGTTTATTTGGTTGAATGGGGCTTTTTACTTCCTTCAGTGTTGAAGCAATCTGAAAGGCCATAAAATACTGAACTAAATGTGCAAATCTATCTCTGCATACTTTTTTCCTTCCTTCTGCAGAGATTTCAGCTTATTTTCATTGCTAAAGCAAGGAATGACAATAGCTCCCAGGTTTTATTACCACTTTGTGTTTTTGCTTGCATCTCTTCTCCCTTCTTCCCTAGAGAGAACTTTCCATACGTGTCTCTTGAAACAGTCATTCTCTGTTATGGTAGTTATGGTAGGGGGGTACTTTGTGGGTAGACTTACAATTATCATGCTGATAAAAAGGGATGAGATAAAGTCTTGCTTTGTCCAAAAGAGATAAGTTAGAAACTGGGAATGAAAGAATGCCCCGACCAGCAATCTACAGTTACAGGAGCTGATGGGAAGCAGTGTCAGGAGGATCCAGAGGCTGCCATAGAAATGCAACAAAGGGTGCAATCCTCAGGGACTGCATTTGAGTCAAGCACGAAACGTGCAGGAATTCTCAGTGAATGAAACTCTCAAGTTGAACAGAAATACAGAAACCATATCACAGATAAAGAGAATTGAGCTGTCTGTCCTGTTTGTGATATCATGGTAGATCCCATCTGGATGTCAGCCGTGATTGCTGTCATGCTGCTTTCCCAGACTTGTTTGGGTGATATATATAAACCTCAGGAGGACTTTCAGAGCATCAGTGTCCATCTGCTGGCTTCTCTAGTTCCTTTTGCTAGGAAATCTAGAAAGAGATTATCATTTTTTGGACCATAGCAAACATTTCAGTTGCTTGTTATGGAAATTCTGTGTAACAACAGCCTAATGCATTCAACTTTGTGATAACAGTTTTCTGACTCTTCTTGAGTGACTCACAGTGTTTAAAAAAGACAAGAGGTTATTTCCTGGGTAGAGGGAAGGTGCACAAAAATGGTTCTGCTTTTAGAAGAGCATTAATTCCAAATATCTTTCATCCAACAAGCCACTGGAAGAGAGGATGCCATGTGTGCATGTAAGCCTTCTTCTAAACCCATTTCTGCATGCACACCCACATATCTGGAAAAAAAAAAAAAAAAAGAGGAAACATCTTGATAATCTAAAGGTCTGGCAAGACTGGTATTTCTGCTGTTAGGAAACATAGTGTTTCTCGCATCAGAGGCATTTTTGAGCCAAGAAAATTAAACTAGAGCTGTAAACAAGAAACATAGGCTATTCCAAACTCTCAAATCCATCACCAGAATACCTGCTAGAGTAACTGAGGGAGTAGAGGTCATTAATATTGACTGCCTTAATATATTAGACCATGGAATCTCCAACAGGCTTTGTTGGTCTTTTTCAGGGGGGAGATATACAGCCCTAAATTAAATGTTAATCTTAGACAGTGGAAACTAAGGTTTATATCTCAGCCCTGTCACAGATTTCCAGCAGGGAGCCAAATTCTTAGAAAAGATATTCATTCAAGCACCTAGGAAAATTAAAACTAAACTAAACAAGTATGATCAGTTGTGCATCTAGCAGTTGCTAGCTCTTTCATTGATCTAAACATCTTAATCACTCAGACCCAGCAGGTTAGGTACTGGTCTTGTGCAACCTAAAGCCCAAGTGTAGAATCCAAAGCAGACACTGGGGCTCCCACTGCAGTGCAGAGAAGATGGGCATCTCCCTGAGATTATTCAGCTGCCCATCTCAGGCAACAAGGTCGAGATGGGATGAGTAACTGGCTGGTGGTGCTTTTCTTTCCCTGGTGACTGCAGATGGAACCCACCAACATTTTCATAGCTGTGTTTTGCTCATACAAATCCCATCACCTGTATCTCTCCAAGATGCAGCAAGAGGACTTTTGGGCCTGACAAGGATGCTGTTCACAGGACAACAGTTGACTCTAAGGTATTTTAAGAAAAATCTTAACTTTTATTTAAAAATAAGACTATTTTCCTGTATTTTCTTATCTATCTCAATCTATTAAAAACGCCATATACATGCAGAGTCAATGGTTTATAAACAGTAAATTGTGTCAGGAGCTCTTAAAATAGCTTGTTTTAGATAATGTGTATATAAAATTGGAGAAACATTGTAACACTACATATTTTTGCACATTTACAAGCTGTACTTGTAGTCTTGAGCATATACAATCCAGCTGAGATCTGGGCAATACCCCTAGCAAACTGTTACTAATTAAAAAAAAAAAAAAAAAACAGTTTCAGAAGGGAGAAGAACTCTTTCTGAATTCATCTGAAATTCAGCAAATTAGTTTTGTCAGAGGAAAAAGAAAACATTTGGGGAGATCAGGTGTTTTTTTCAACAAAGTTAAACATTTGTCATTTTATTCAAGTTGGCATTATAATTTTAAATGTGATCTACTATATAAAAGGGATAAATAATCTTAAATGAAAATTCAAAGTGAAACCCCAAAAAGAAACTTTTAATATCAGCTGACCCTGAAATAGTTCTCCCATTTGAATTTTATTTAGTTTAGACACTGAATGAAAAAACCCTTGCAATTATTTTCACATTTCTCACTAATTAACAAAAGCTCTCATAGAAAAAGTTCCTTCCATCTAAAAGAACAATAACATTCTTAGGCATCAGAAATGTATAAAATACTAATATAATGTTAAAGAGCAATCACATTGTGTACAATGCCTGAAACCAGAGCACTTCTTTTGGTTTGTGTTTTTGATGGTTTTGAAAGAATTGTTGAGAAGACAAAATGAGAAGTAAATCTTTTATCCAGACTCTGAATTTCAAGTCAGGCTGGAGACAGAAACTGCAGTAAAAGAAATGGGTTTTTAAAGAAAGGTTTATTTTTATTCAAAACAGAATAAAGTTACTCCTTAAATGCTGGTAGATGAAAGCTTGGTTAGTGAATCTTCCAATGAACTTCATTTCTGCACAATATTTACACATTAAATGCACAACAGCAGCAACTTTTGTTACTTTACACACAAAGTACATGAAAATGCCACGTGATATACAGGACTTGATTCCATTCTCACTTGTCAGCTTTGCACTGGTGGTGGTGTAGTGGTGCAATTCCTCTTGACACTGGCTGAATTCCCAGTCTAAGTCTAATGCAAGGGTTTTACTTGTTCAGGACAATGAATAACAATGAAGATCCCTGGTTCTAGCAGCTTTACTTCATTCTGGTGCCTATGTTGTGGCCTCTCTGCTCATTAGCACATGCATTCAAGCCCCTGCTAAGCAAAACACTATATAGCTGTAGATGAAAGTGCTCAGTGATTTTGATTCCTTCTGTTCCCACAGCTCTGTGCCCTGCACGCTCTACAGAGAAAGCACCAAGTGGCAGCGTATGTTAGGAAGGCACAATGACTCCTTGAGACTCCACATGTTTATAAACCATCCCCTGGCAGCCACAAATCACGAGGCCATGTGTTGTGCACACTTTGCCATAGCTGATCTGAGCTGCTAAAAGAGAGATGCTAGAGCAAGAGCGTCCCTGCGGTTCCTCATGCCCCACAGGGTGTCAGGCAGGAAGAGGGACGGCTGTGTTCCTACTGTTGAGACTGCAGGAGCTAGGAGAGTTCCTGTGTGCCTACCCAACCCACCCGCATCACCACAGCGAGCAGCTACAGCCACAATACAGCCCTTGCCCTGCCCTGAGAAAGTCTGAAAACGCTGCAGCGTGGAAAACGTAAAAAAGAATCTGGCATATGGAGCTTCTCAGGAAGCAAAAGAAGCCTCTTTTCTGCTCCCCGCCTCTTCTTTGCTCAGAATCATGTCACACAGTAAACAAGTAGTGCAGAGGTGAGCACAGCGTGGGGCCCTTTCCTATGGAGTCAGACTTCTGTGTGCTGGGAGCTGAAGGAGGCAATGTTGCCTGTCTGACTGTGGTGGCACTGGCTGAAGCTGGCAGCCCGGCTCCTCTTGCCTTTGGCCGCACTTGTGTGCTTCTGCCTGTCGTGTGCGATAAAGCTCTCAATCAGCTTCAGTTTTTCATGCTCTTCCTTCAGGAAGAAGTCAACAAGCACACTCTTCTCCTTTTTGATCTGTTCGCTGATGTCCTTGGGGATGTCAGGAATCATCCAATCAACCAGGACGCTGAGGAACATCACCAAGTTCTGCAAACACAGCAAGAGACGTGAAGCAAGTATGGAAACTCCAAAATATTCACACTAGAGCAAAACCAAAGCTGTGCTAGAGCTGTCAGTCAGGTATCAAACACATTTTGCTAGTGGTGTGTAGTATTAAGGAGCTGAGTTAGGCCTTAGTTGAAGAAGCAGCTCAAGTTTGTGCACAAGCCACCCAGTGGAGTGGCTGAACCAAACATATTTCAGTCAAGTATGAAAAGAGGATTTGGATTCATCAAATGATTAATGGTCTAAGTAGATAAAACAGCTTTATTTTTTAGAGGTCTTCACAGGTGCTCAGATCTCAACATCAAATTGATTGAGACTGAATTCAGGATCCATAACTATAATGGCAATGGGGCAGAATCTGGTTGGAGGTGTGTGACTAGTGGAGTCCCACAGGGGTCGGTACTGGGACCGGTGTTGTTCAACATCTTCATCAACGACCTGGATGAGGGTATAGAATGTACCCTCAGCAAGTTTGCTGATGACACTAAGCTGGGAGGAGTGGCTGACACACCAGAAGGCTGTGCTGCCATTCAGAGAGACTTAGATATGTTGGAGAGTTGGGCGGGGAGAAACGATGAAATTCAACAAGGGGAAGTGCAGAGTTTTACATTTGGGGAAGAACAACACCATGTCCCAGTACAGGTTGGGGGCTGAACTGCTGGAGAGTAGTGTAGGTGAAAGAGACCTGGGGGTCCTGGTAGACAGGAGGATGACCATGAGCCAGCAATGTGCCCTTGTGGCCAAGAAGGCCAATGGCATCCTGGGGTGCATTAGAAAGGGTGTGGTTAGTAGGTCAAGAGAGGTTCTCCTCCCCCTCTATTCTGCATTGGTGAGGCCACATCTGGAGTATTGTGTCCAGTTCTGGGCCCCTCAGTTCAAAAAGGACAGGGAACTGCTCGAAAGAGTCCAGCGCAGAGCTACGAAGATGATTAAGGGAGTGGAACATCTCCCTTATGAGGAAAGGCTGAGGGAGCTGGGTCTCTTTAGCTTGGAGAAAAGGAGACTGAGGGGTGACCTCATCAATGTTTACAAATATGTAAGGGGTGAGTGTCAGGGGGACGGAGTTAGGCTTTTCTCAGTGATGACCAGTGATAGGACAAGGGGTAATGGGTGTAAATTGGAGCATAGGAGGTTCAAGGTGAATATCCGAAAAAATTTTTTTACTGTAAGAGTGACAGAGCACTGGAACAGACTGCCCAGGGAGGTTGTGGAGTCTCCCTCACTGGAGACATTCAAAACCCACCTGGATGAGTTCCTGTGTGATGTACTCTAGGTGACCCTGCTCTGGCAGGGGGGTTGGACTAGATGATCTCTCGAGGTCCCTTCCAGCCCCTAAGATTCTATGATTCTATGATTCTATGATTCTATAAGTTATACATTTGGTCTAATGTTGGAAACAAAGACCAAGGCATGTTGCTATCAGTGGACTGATAGATTTGGAAGAGAAACAGAGAAGGTAATCTGGGGGAACACTGGAGGTGAAAACTTTTTGTAGATGGCAACATTTATCTGTCACCATTAACTGACTTCTGTTCAGGAGAGTGACTTAGTATCTACTTTTTTGCTTTATGGGTGATTTATCTGTATCTAATGTTCAAGAGGCTGTAGATGAGCCCAGCAGTATAAACTTAAAAGTTATAAGTCATACTAGTTTTCTACTTTGACTTCTGATTTTGAGATGTGAATCTTACAAGTTAAGAAGTATCAATTATGAGGAAAGAGGGATTTAAGCTAGGCCAACAGTTAATGGACTGGGGATTAAGTGTGGGTTTATTAAGGATTACTAGAACTATGAAGTTCGTAGAGTCCTTATTGAGCAATCATCTTTGGTTTTCTGCTTTCTGAAATGTTTCGGTAATATTTGGTGTAGATGCTATCTGGTTTCAGTGAAAATTTTTTACTGTAAGAGTGACAGAGCCCTGGAACAGACTGCCCAGGGAGGTTGTGGAGTCTCCCTCACTGGAGACATTCAAAACCCACCTGGATGAGTTCCTGTGTGATGTACTCTAGGTGACCCTGCTCTGGCAGGGGGGTTGGACTAGATGATCTCTCGAGGTCCCTTCCAGCCCCTAAGATTCTATGATTCTATGAATGGCAAAATCAGTGAAAGCATCCTCCAAGACAGTCATACGCATGTGTTTCCAATATGGCCTGAGTAGACAGCCCACAACTTTCATGGTTATTCTCTCCTCAAATCCTTCTGTTTGCTGGCAAGCAATAATTTTTTACACTACTGCAGCATGCAAGCAACAAACTTGAACCTCAAGTGTCAAGGTCATTACAGGTGATGTCATGACACAGAGGCAGGAAGCAGACTGGGTGAAAAGTATTGCTTGTTTGTGAAATGTATAGATACATTATTATGCTTTGGGGCTTATATTACCATGACAATGGTTTGCAAACTACTGTGTTGTGCAATGCCTCAAAATCTGTGAGAACATTTGCTGACAAGGCTACTAGCATGAGCCCTCCATCCCCAGCTGAGACAATGGAGCTAATTAACCAGGGAATGTCCTCTGGCAGAACAACAGGCAGTCTATTTGAAGCCTGGCATAACTAGATGGTTTCAAATGTTTTGCAGCCAGTGGTGGAAAATTACTGAAGACGGGGCACACAAGCAGAAGAGGGCAATATAAACCAGGTAACACTCACCAAAACACTTAGGAATATTTGGCAAGTGAGGAGAAAAGACAGGAAGATTTCAGTGCTGGCTCAGCAGCAGCTGGGTGGAAGCACATCAGGCTGGGTATTTGCAAGCAGAAAAGCCTTATTGGACATGGGCTTCTTTGGCACACGCATTCCAAACCATTTGTGATGATATTTCTGTGTCTAAAATTGCAACAAATAAACAGACTTACCTGAAATAGAATAACAAAAGCCAAACGAGCAGACAGCACCGCCCAGTACTGCTTGGAAAACTCATATTGATTTTGGGACCAAGGTGGTTCTCTGTAGTCTTTGAACCTGTCAGTGAAGACAGCTCAGTTATCACACAGTCCCAGCAATTTCCACCTGCACCAATTGCTTTCATTAACACGACTTTCCAATAATGAAATCTAAGGAATCAAATCTCCCAGATGTTCCTACTTCAACCCTTCTTATGAAATACAACTCCAGAAGTAGAGCTGGACTATCTCCACTGAATTTAGCAAGCTTAGTCTGATTTTCACGTTGTAACCAAAATCAGAACATTGTTCTAATGACAAAATTTCCCTGATTTGCCAGGATTTACAAATGTCCCCCCTATTTTCTATTTATTTATTTATTTATTGTTAGTGTTATATTCATCTCAGTGTACAGAGAATAAATTGTTGAAACTAAAGCACAGAGATGGTTCACAGCATTTTCAGACCAAAGGCCACAAGTCTGCATTCATCTTACCTAAACCTTGATTAATTTAGGCAATAATCCAGCCCATGTCAAAATCTCACACTCTGGTGGTTCCTCTCCTTGCATTAACGACAGGGGGAGCCACTGGAAAGGCACTTCCTAAATTAACTGTGTAGCCTTAGACAGGATAAAACAGAGCCTGAGTGGTTTGGTGCTAAGACTGATGCTTTTAGTGTTATCATCAATCATTTGGAAATAAACAACAGGGTAATAAAAGTCACAGATGCTCCTCAATTGGAAAGTTTTGCAAATAGCAGGAAACACAGAAAGCACTAAGAAATACAGACAGGAAGCACGAGAATAATCTGGGGAAATGGAAAATAATTAAAAATAAAACAATTGGAAGATCTTCAAAAGGATAGCATTTGAAAGAAAATGCAATGAAAATAGCCTGGAGCTTACAGTGGCCCACAAGATAGCACAAGTCTAAAATATGGCAGCAGAACAGTATGAGTTGTGGATCTATAAACAAAGGGCACAATGTACTGAGGGGTATTATCTCTTCTCTGAACAGCTCAGGTAAAGCCATACCTGGAATGCTACATTCAGCTGTGGGGATTTCAGAAGAGAAAAAACAAACAAGCAAAAAGGAAAAGGGAAAAATAAAAAAAGGGGGGCATGGAAGATAGCAACAAACTGAAGGCAGTTCAGCAAAACAATCCAGGGGCTGAGGAGACTGACTCACCAGAAAAGATTAAAGAAGAGCACATCTATTGCTCCAGTTTGGTAAGTAACAGCCATAGTTGGACATGATAAACATGCACAAATTGTGCCCTTAGGACTGAAAGGGATAATTTAGTGCTGTTCACAGTGTTTGACTAGGAGTAATGGGATGAAATTAAGAAAGGGAAAATCTGTTTTGAATACCACAAAACCCTTCCTGACAGTAAGATTCATTAGACTGTGGAAAAGCCTCCACTGGGGGATAATGGAGAAGGTTCATATATAAAACTTGTCAGGTTCAGTTTGCAGGTGCGCTTACCAAAATTACCTTCAGGTTCTTTCCACATGGTTTTTGCATGTTAAATCGTGTATTTACAGCTCACACAGTCCCTATATCCCCTCTCCTCCCCCCTTAAATTCATTCTGAAATACTGGATACGATTCTGTGCTGCACTTTCTGGAGAAACAGGACAGAAGATACAACCCACTAGGGGGAGAGGGAGGAGGAATAGGAAGCAAAAACAATTTTAAATTTGGGGTTGTATCAATTTATGGAAGCACTACCTGGGCTGTGTTAGACCCTAGATTATTTTTGTTCAGTTTTGTCAGGTGGTGCATGTGGAGCAGCCGAGCTCTCTGACGTGTTTTACACTCGATTCCTGTTTGGTCCTGTGCTGTCAGATGCCCCCTTGGGTGCCCTTCTGCACTACATGGACTTCTCAAAATCTGTGTACAGGCAAGGGCCAGAGCCACTTCCATTGAATTTAATCTGCTTGAACATCAAAGCCAAGGAAAACCACTGAGTTTGTTGTGGGTTCCCAGTCTTGAATCGCAGCCCAGGTTCACCTGGAAGGGTCACCAACCGTGGTGGGTTTTCCATTTAATGTACTCTGAGCTTCACAAACTATGTAAGTGTTGCAGGACATCAGACCCCATGGAAATTTCCCCTGGCTCAGCTGGAACTCACACTGCTTATGATGCCTGAATCTACATTCAACAGAACACTAGAAAATTATTTATAGTGAAAGGAGATGTTGTCAGAGCTACAGACAAGGGAGCTGGGCCTCCTCCCCAACTCCCTTTTTAATTATTCTATTGCACAGGGGATGTTAAAGTGCAAGAATCTGGGCCTTTTTTAACCACTGTATTCTACAGGTAGTTTCTTTTTTAAAAAGTCCATTCTTTTCCTCAGCTCTTCAATTCTTCATTCTTAAAATACTTGTTTCACCAGATATGCTAGGAGGAGCAAATCAGTGCTACAAAGAGATTTGTGGTTCAAAAATAGCAATCAACTCTAATTCCACTGCAAAAGGATCAGAATATGAAGAAGTCAATGTGGTTTAAGAATAGAGCCCAGAAAAGTTCTGAGGGAAAAACAGAAAAATGCACACTGAGAGAAGAGGTACGTTGAGGAAATGAGGATGGATGGAGAGGACCAGGTAAGACTTAGAAAAAAACTAAACTGCAGCCAGAGCTAAGGGAAATGTGCAAGTACTTTTAACAAGTAAATTGCATGGGGAAAAAGACAGGCTGGTAGAAAAAAATCAAAATATATATTTAGGTGGAACTGTGAATCAGTCTAAATCAGCTGATCTGTTAATTTCCTTTTTCAGCTCATCTTTGAATAGAAATAGAAGAAAACTTGACTGAATCACTGAAAGGAAGTGATTAATCTTCAGCAATGTAGGGATATATAAGAATTATTCAAGGGAAAATGTTAGAATCCACCACTGATCACTGGGAGTAGTTGAGATGAATCCTGGGGCATTAAAAACATTAACTCATTCAAAGACACTTTGTAAATTTGCTGAATATTGGAACAGACTTGTGCTAAGGGAAAAGCCCCTTTAATGACTCCCTATCTGCTGCTTTCTTCTTTTCAGTGTGATCTGTGTGCTTTCATCTATGTGCTCCATTATCATACCAAATTAGAAAGATTAAAAGGGCGAAACCAATAAAAACGTCACATAACTTAGTAAGGTTTGCTTTTAATTTGCCTTCAGCTACACAATTGTCATTTTTGCTCTGGAAAAAAAATAAATTATGACAACTCATGTGATGCACCAGAATGGCGTTGCAGCAATGTTGGTTTGGGAGCAGTGTCAAAGAGTTCACAGCCCAGTAGAAAATGCTGCTCAAAATATTCAAATAAGCTATTCCAGACATTTGGTGAGAGATTTGTTTCTGGCTTGTTATGGTTATTTTTAAGATACCTTAATCTCAGGCAGTGCCCCTAAGAAGCAAAATTCAGGCTTATTGTAACCACATTTATCTCCAGAGGTCACAGAGATCTAAGAATTAGAGAGGTCAGCTTGTTCCCAACATATTTGCCAGAAACAGAAAAGCAGATTTTATTTCCAGCTTCAGGGACTGTGTTTGTTGCTTGTCTCTTGGGACACCAGCTAGATACCCCATATTTTATCACAGTGATATTTCTGTCCAAAGCTGAGATTTTGATAAGATTCAAATGAGGTGAGTCATAATGAGAAAAGGCTAATGTGGATGGTGACATTTTGTCTTCATCGTTTCCTTTCGTGGTTTGGGGTTTTTTTCGGTTTGTTATTTTGGTTTGGTTTGTTGTTTTTTTTCCCCCCTCAGTGACACAGACTTGATATATAATCAGGCACGGATCACTTTTATACCTAGTGTTAGTTATTCCTGTCTTGCTGTACTTCGGCTCAACTCATGCTAACCTGGGGAGTGCCTTGCATCACTGTTGCTAGTGCACACATTTCCAAATACACTGGCACACATACACCATAAAGGCCAGTGACTGACACCAGGTAAATGGTAGAGAAGTGAAAGTAGCAAACTCATGGTGATGTGGGAGATCAGTATGGATTGAGATGCTTGTTGAAGGAACATAGATGTTAATTTGGGGATACAAATTACACTGAGAGTAGAAAAGCATTTAACAAACAATTCTATCAGAAAGTACAGAAACAATGCACACTCTCCCACATAATGTTATACTAAGAAATAACTCCTAGACACACAGTGAAATAAGGAATAGCAGAGCTCACAGGAACCAACATTTTGAGAAGACAGCCCCCATCTTGAAGGCACATTACCCTCTGCCACAAGCAAAAAAGCAGATAGTTTTAGAACCAGGGGAGGCTCAGATGTTAACTGTCAGAAGCACCAGATTCAAAATCCTTTGCACACCTCAGAAAAAGACAGCAAACACAGGCAAATATCTTAGGGATCAAAGCAAAGGAGGCTGGTTCAATACCTCTGTGTAGTAAAAAACATTTAAAAAAAGGCTCTGCTTCCCAAGATAACTGAAGAATAACTTTGGTGTTGATTTCTTGCCCTTGCAGAGGCTAAGCACAGTGTGGTTTCAAGGAGTCCAAAAGGAAGCTGAAGTGGTTTGTTTGAATATACCACCTGAAGAGCTCAGCTTGGAAGGGCCTTGGGTTATACTGCCTTAAAAGAGCTCTTTGAATATCTGCATATTTTTATTTAATAAAAAGCAAGGTTAATTTGAGAGCCCTGAAACCATGCTAGTGATTTCTCATGCAAACTGACACTACTGTGTAGGTATCTGCATGACGGGAGCAGAGGACTAGACGTTTTGGACATATTTTAAAGGAAGTTGAGCCTTGTTCTCCCAGTCTGGAAAGATAACTCTGAAATAAGACATATAGATGGGAAACTGGAGTGCTGCTGTACTGCACACAGCTCTGGAGCCCTCATCACAGGAAAGACATGGAGCTGTTGGAGAGAGTCCAGAAATGGACCAGGAAGATGATCAAAGGACCGGAGCACCTCTGCTGTGAAGACAGGCTGAGAGAGTTGGGGTTGTTCAGCCTGGAGAAGAGAAGGCTCCACAGGGACCTTATAGCACCTTCCAGTACCTGTTGGGGGCCTACAGGAAAGCTGGGGAGGGGCTTTTCACCAGAGAGGGTAGTGATAGGACAAGGGGTAATGGTTTTAAACTGAAAGAGGGGAGATTTACGTTAGACATCAGGAAGAAATTCTTCACCATGAGGGTAAATAAGGCACTGGAACAGTTGCCCAGGGAGGTTGTTGGTGTCCCCTCCCTGGAGGTGTTTAAGGCCAGGTTGGATGAGGCTTTTTGCAGCCTGGTCTAGTGTGAGATGTCCCTGCTCATAGCAGGGAGGTTGGAACCTCATGATCTTTAAGGTCCCTTCCAAACTTAACTATTCTATGGAAATGCTGCAGGCTTTAAAGATGGGCAAAATATATTGAAAACTCAGTTCTCATCAAGTAATCACTGAATTTAATAACTAAAAAAGAAGGCCTAGTTCTGGTTAGTTCTCCATTTTAAAACTAACAGTTTTTACTGAAAAAATGTCTTTCAATAAATAAATAACTTTTTATCTCTGTAAATTTGCATTGAATAATTGTTTGTATGGCTTTTTAATGCACTGGAAAAACCTTCTAACATAGTGAAAATAAAAGCTGTACTCTTAAAACTACGTTTTAAAAGGCACAAATATTATCAATTCCCACTTGGAAAAAAATTTTCTGACAAAAGACCCAAAGAACTTTCACTATGCAAACTGTCATTAGAAGCACTTTACCTGCAGAATAAAACATCCTGTGCAAACAGGGAGTTCTCTGGCTGCGTTCCAGCCTTGAGATGACTGACATTGAAATATGAGAGGGTGTGATTGATGAAGCCATGCATGGTTCCATTCTGACTGTATGCATATTGATACATCAGGCGTGGAATGAAATCAGATGTGACAGCAATTACAAAAGCCTGAGAAACGAAAACAAAATCATCAACCAAACAACAGCACCATGAAGCTATGTCTAACATGTTCCAGATTAAGTTAATTCAGGTGATAATTTTCATGTTCAGGTAAGTTTAGATTGATCATCAAGTGACAGCTAAATGGTCAGATCTGGTACAGAACATACATAAATGCACAGTCGCCTGCCATGTCCCTGCAGGGGAAGATTGTACTTAGGGAAGTGGAATCTTTCTTAGAGCAAAGTAGCAAAATTAATTCATGTACTGTACATTTCTCCAATGCTTTCCACCCCTGGAGCCATCCAGAGGTTTATCACTAGTTTTAAAAAACTACAAAGCAACATAATAATTAGCTGGTATAATCTGGAGTATAATTTGGTGGAGTTATGCAGTGTTATCTGAGATAAACCAGTTGAGTGTAAGGGTGCTATTCTCCACTTTAGCCACTGCATCAGGCTCTACACTGGTATACATCTGACACTGGTGGGTCTCATGTTGGTATAAAACTGGTATAATCGTGAAGTAAGTGAGACACAGAAGTATCTATGTCATATCAACAAGAATTAATTAGATTAATTTAAAACTACCTTTTGCCAAATAGTTCTTCTGCATCGTTATTGAGATGGACAAGCAGAACTGGGTGTTCATTTTATTGTTGTGTTGTTCTGTTGTGTTGGATTTTTGTTTTAATTGGATATTCACCTATTTACATTTTTGTCAAGATAAAGTAGCTATCTGATATTTTAAGAGAATCCTCAGGAAATACAAATATTCAGAGTTTGTTTGACACAGAAGATAATCAAAGAGCATAAATCTGCAAAGTGTATTCAGATAAAACTGAGAGGCTGCAGTGTTTTGCTCATCCAGCACAGATCAGTGAGTGCTAGAACCCTGAAATCTATGACTGACAGCAAAATTATGGGTATGTGCAGGGCTGCACAGATTTCCCACCTTAAATCCTGGAAACTGCTGAGCAATAAGTGAACAATACTTCAGCCAAGTCAAGTAACACTGCTTCCCTCTCAGTTCTAATGATAGCTTAACACATTGCTACAGACTGCTGTTGTGCTGTAAGTTATTGTACTAGATTAACTGCATAAAACCTCTGCACAGCTTTTCCCTTCAGTAATGACAATCATCTGTTTTTCTAAAGTGCTTTGATATCTGACATTTTACAGTTGGACTTGGTGATATTAAAGGTCTTTTCCAAAGAGGATTCTATGATCTGTGGGTAAAAAGCTCACTAGACAATATTATCAAACTCCTACGGCATGAATCTTAATTAACTTAAAGCATATACAGGAAAATTATGTTCATCTAATCATTCTTTTTCTATGAAAGAATATAGTTTTCCATCAAGATTTTGTAGCTTGGGGAGTGTGGAACCCAACTCAAAAAACCCTAAACCTACTCTTACAGAAATACTCACTCTGTGGGAGAAATTATGTTTAGAGATATAACCACACCTGTACATCAGAACAAATGCTAATGTCTGTCTAGTTAAAGATTTTCTGTTCCTAGAATCTAGGATGTTATGTTCACATACATTTTATTCATACCAACAGTTATACTAGCAGAGTAACAGAAAAAGGTATCAGTATGGATAAGAACCAGGACTTTATCAACAATCTAGAGCTGCCTGCTTACATTCCATTATTATTGTTCTTGTATGAATTAGTCTTTCTGTTCTGCACAACACGAGGATAGAGAGAATGATATAAGCAGTCATCTCATTTGTAATTAAATTATGCTTTACACTTGTACAAGAATGAGCTGGATAATTTAGATTTTATTCTATTTTATAGCAATTGAGAAAATCAGCCCACATTTTTAAACTATGTTGGAGGGACAATATAAGCTCCCAAGGTCATGGTTAGAAACTGGTGTCACCAAATACTTACATTAATGATAACTGAAAGCTTTCCAATACCACTCAAAATATTATACCAAATTCCTGTAAGTGAAAAACAGAACTTATTAATGGATTTACTATCGTTTTCCTTCTTCCTCACTGCATTTTTTGAGTAATCTTCATTGTAATGTTTTCTTTCATTACTTACCAATATCTTTTTCTCTTACTGTGTCTGGCCTTCTCAGTTCAGTGACAAACTTTTTTGCATCAAGTCGAACTTCTATGACGTTGTTCAGAAGAGCAAAGAGAGGTGCCAGAGGGAAGGAGGCAACAAAAAGTGTGACAAAGCCAAACTGGATAACTGGAAGAGAAATATGCCATGTTTGTTTTTTTTTTATATATCTTCTGAAGGCAGCTGGTAAACATAACTGACAGCAAATTGCTGACAAGCTCTGTGGGCTAGAAAACTTCAGAGAAGTGAGAGAAGATTATTGCCTCAGAAAACTAATAAGGAATAGAAGGAGACTGCAAAGCTTGTTAACCCTAATGCAAAGTCAGTAATCCCAAGAAGATGAACCAAATAAATCTAAGTTTGACTTACATTTCAGAATGAAATAGATAGTAGAATAGATAGATAGTAGAATAGAAAGGTTGGTGGGTGTAAGGCCCTATTTATTGTGGCTTCTTTTTCAGCAAATCCCTGTATAAGTTCTCCCTACACTATGAGAGGAAGCCCTTGATCTTTTTTGTGAAAATCAGGGGTTTACACAGCATAACTGTTTACTTTAAAATCGTTTCCTTAGGCACAGTTGTCACAGCCTAACTCATAAAAAAGCTTTTTCCAGGATCTTCTCTTGCATGTATTTTTTTGTGTGCAGCTTTCTGTATGACATTCCTATTTGTCAGTGACAATATACTTGCACAGTAAAAGATTATCTCTGTATTATATATATGGCCTTTTGATTTTCTCATTGTTTTGCTTTGAGATAAAGCAAACAACACACACTAAGATGAAGCTTTTTCAAAGCATAAAAACATTCTATCCTTGGAATCATGCTTTCCTGAATATTTTATGTTCAGAGTCAGGAAAAGGAATTAACATGGAAATAAAAACAGATGTTAGAGTAATGTCTAAAAACCTGTTAAATGCTAAGAAAAATACATAGCACTAAAAGCACCAAAAATTCCTATATTTAGGTTTTAGCAGGAATAGATCTGGGAGGATTCTGTCAAAAAAAAATTCCAAAACCAACAACAACAAAAAAGCACAAGCTACATTTGCAATGCTTTAAGTATAAGCCACACACACACTTGCTTTGATGTTGTTTGCTGCTCCTTTTATTCATTGCCTGGAAAAACGCAGTTTAATTTTTTTAAAATATAATGAAAGAATGTTCAAGGTATGCAAAGGACTTCTGGACAACTGTGAAAATATGTCTTAATAAAAACCTCTTAGCTGAAAGCTTTTGTGTGGCTGTCTTGAAAACTCTTCAATCTTCTAGCCTTCTTGTTATGTAAGTGTGAATGATGCAAAAAGGCTCTTCTAGCCTTGTTATGTAAGTGTGAATGATGCAAAAAGGAGGCAAAAAATCCCCAAACCAAAACTGATTGTGCCATTATTTAGATGGTCTTGTGTAGTAATTTAGCAAACAATCATTCAAAACAAGCAATCCGGGAACAGTCTCTGCAGTTTAAAGGTACTTGTTTAGTTTGGTCAGTATTTGTAGAAATGAATATGTCAGCAAAGCTGCATAGATTGAAAAAGAGAAGTATCCCCATCATACAGTTTAGGTCCCAGAGCAATCGAGTTGTAGGATCCTGGAATTCTGTCCACTAACAGTGGAAATATCTACAACACCTGCAGGGCACTCACAAAGATTGTTCCATTAAGGATAGCTGATGTCAAGACACTATTTTGGCTGGAGGACTTGATGGCAACCCTAGAACACGTTTATGCTGCAAGGACTCCACATAGAGCTCTTCTAAGTGTTGACATGCAACTCTATGATTCCACATAGGAGCCCAACCTGACTTTGGGAATTATTCTCCTGTGCTTTGACTCAAAAGGCTAAAGACACCTGTGCCAGGAGTTGAATCTCTGGACATTCAGCCTCTTTCATAGCTTTCCTACTTGCTTGGCAGGCCAGCCCAGAGACAACAGAAATGAACATCACTCAGCCTCCCTGCGCAAACTCGTGAACAAGACGATTTGAAGGCTGTGTGTTATGGGAAGTCAAGAATGTCTTCTCCTGGGGAATCACAACAGGAGACCAGATGTGCTGTCAGTGCCACAGACTCTATTTCTGATAAGAAAAGGAACCCAAACTACATACTATCGGTGGTCAGGACAAGTCACCTTTACTGGCTGACTTATGCACTAAAGAGGCAAAGACATCAGAGCCACCCCGTGAGGTTCTCAGCACTGATACCACACCTGTGACATCTCATCCAGGCTTAGGCTGGCTGGGCCCCGGGACAAAAGAAAAATAGAAGGCAAATAGCATCAAGAGAAGTCTTTCAGACCATAAAGCTTCCCAGAAGTCCAGTTTTCACAGAAGTTGTTCTTCTGTGCAGAGGGCCTGAACAGAACCCAATGCCAACAGAGAAAGAGCACATGCTGTCCCCCTAACTCTGGCCACCAAGTTATGATTAAAGACACAGATCAAGGCTTTTAAATTATTGATCTGAAGAGTGCTGGCTAGTGGTCTTGTGTAAAGGAGAGAGAATTGGTACTTCCCACGCTGAGTATCACTCATGTTCTACGAGATCTACACTGACTCATTTAGTAACCCTAACATCTTGCACAGCAAAACCTAAACTAAGAGAAGGCAATTGTTTATTATTCTGTTGGTTTTTCCTTACTTCTGTGTCAATAATATCTGTCACAGGCTCATGTGTTACTGGAAGTAAACAATGAAAGAATCACTCCTGTGCTAAGTGACTTTCCAGGTCCAAGAAGAAACTTTTCAGTGTACAGCCCAGCCTGGATGAAAAACTAAGGAAAAGGTGCCGTTTACTACTCTTTGGTAATAAATGTATGCAACAAGCCTACACAAAACTGGCTGAGCTGGTATTTTAAAATCCACCTTCATTATGGAGATTATAGAAAAATGTAGGTTTCTCTCCAATGATTAATCTTTTTTTTCTCTTTCTTTCTTTCTTTTTTTTTTTTTTTCCACTTTTGCTGCCTCACACATTACCTTTTTGATGGCTTTTCCTGCTTCAGGGGAAATTCTTCCAAACCTCTAAATTTAATCCTTACAGTAGTTGGTAGCTACAGACATTGGATCTGGTAATTTTCTTCTTAAAATTCCAAAGGGAGATTTACCATTGATTTTTAACAGAAGTTGGATGATGAAACCGTTTATTAATCTTTCTCTTTGAGAAAAATATTTTAATTAATTACCACATGAACCTTGGACTCTGAGAGAGGTTAGTCTGGAGAAGGAAAGACCAAACAAAATAAGGATCTGAAAGTCACTGCTGATGTCAGTTTCTTCTCAAGAAAACAGTCAGTAGAGGAATATATTTCACACATTGACATGCATCACTCAGCTGATTTTGGAGCAGTATTTTTTGTTCCTCTAAACATAAATTTCTTGCCAACTTCTAGCACTACAGGCCAGTTACACATATTGCAAACCTGATACCAGCTGGATGAGGAAATTGCTATTCAAGAGGAACTTGCTATATGTGCTACCTACTTTAGATCCCCACATGGCCTGATATATTAGGCCAGGTCAAAAGTCATTGCACAGTTTTCGAAAGAGAAAGTACTAATGACAAATTTGACACATGTTAACAATGAAAATTGATGTTTCAGGGTTCCTCGAGGAAAATTTTCTGATCACTCAGGAAAATTTAGAGTGTCTCCACTGAACAGTGTCTGCTAAATTATACAAATATGTATCAGTTAATCATATCACAACAAACAGTGATCAGTTATGCAAAGCAGTGCAGACATGATGTTGAGTGACAAGGCCTGATCAAGAAAGAAGTTCAGCACACTCTGCTGACTGAAATAAGTTTTAGAGTTCAGCTCACCAAAGAAATGACCTACAAAACCTTTCCTCAAAGGAAAACTTCGAGTTTATTTGTCATGGTGAAGTGTTGGCCTCCTCCTCCCACACTACTGGTATCTGTAAAACACCACTGAAGTAAATTGAATTCTGTCTGAATCACAGATTTTGGGCTTTGCGTTTGCTTGCTCTATGTTACATCAAAGTATTGTACTTGACTTTGCTGGACCTGCTTCTGGTTAGATGTTTCACTTTCATAACTAATAACTGTTGAAATAAAACATTTTGCAAGGGTCAGAACCCATCAAACCACCACTGGTTGCCCTACCACTGGTTGCCCTGAATTTGCTTGCAGCATCCACACTGCAGCTGTTGACTCTCCACTGATCAGCTCAGAACTATTGTAGCACAATTCTTCAAGAAAACTTGCATGCATTTCTTTAATAGGAGGCTTTATCTAAGACAAGCAAATAATTTTTTGCCTCATATTTCCCAGCTCTGTCCTTTCATTATCTTTTTAAAGTCTTGGTTGGAGAAAATCCTCGAGTCCATATTTAGGCCAAGAAGAATCCCAATGACAAAAGGTGTTTGCCCAAAGCCAATATGTATTAAAAAAGGAAAAACTGCAAGTAGCTGCTCTTCTCTGGGCATGTCTTTCTGGGAAAAAGAGACCTCTCAGCACACTCATGGGTTTGGGGAGGAGGAACATGAAATCAACAGGCCAGTAGAAACCATTCTTTCCTCTTCCCATGCCATGTAGTGGAAATGATGAGAAAGCTTCCTACAGACAGATACATTTGCTTTGGGTTGTAGATCACTCCTGAGGTAGTGAGGAAGGCATGGTGATGTAGGTGCTGGCGTGAGGACAGATAGAAGTTGGAATCCTGAGGAAGAGAATTAACATGCAACTGATTCAACTTAGGGTCATGTTCAATATCCTAGTCTGACAGAACCTGTATTTACATTTAAAGAGCTGAACAACTTCAGGCCTTGTAAGACACATTAAGTGAAAGGTAACACTGCTGGGCCACAGGCTAACTCTAAGACACAGGTGGCTGTAGAGAGCAACTTGGATTGTTCTTCTCTTGCCAACTTTTCCCACTTTCTGTGCTTACTATTAATACATCAATCATTCTTAAAGGCATCAGCTCAGTATTCCCATTAGCCATCACACTGTCTCTTGTTTTAATGGTGCTGATGGCTTTGTTGACATGGACTAGAGTGGCCACTATTTTGCACAATCACTCACCAGAGTACAAAGAAGAACCACATTTCTCAATGTGAAAATGAAGGAGATTTGGAAAAAAAAAGAACAACACACCAAAAAAAAACCCCAAACCACAACATCAGACCAAAACCACACAAAAAAACCCTCAAACAAGAACAAACCAGCACATTTCACTCTACTAACTTACCTAGACTTCAAGAAGGGGAGGGAGGGGGCAGGAGTTCACGCTTCCTTGTATAAGAAATGAGAACAAAAGGAAATCCCAGTAGTTTTTGAAATGGCCATTTCAAAATGCAAGTGGGATAGTTACCACCAGAACCTCCTTTATCTGTGGTGTATCATATCACAAAATACCTCCTGAGACTGCTCCAAACACTACTGCTGAGACAAGTAGTGTCTCACCAGGACTAATCTGATTCATAAGGGAATGCAAATAGAATATCTGATTTGCTGCATGAGGAGTGGTTCAGACTCCAGGTTTCCTTCAGAAAGGGCACATGTCAGCTCTTTTGATAGATATTAGGAGAAGAAGCTCTATATGGGTAAAAAAAGACAAGGACTGTTTGTGATCAGAGTACAGCCTACTGAATGACAGACCTGGAGTCAAGAGTCTCAACTTGGTTAGAGGCTTTCTGCCTAGTCTTAAAAATGTCATCCATCCTTAAAAGTAGGAGCACCCTGGCAGGACAAACCTGAATGTAGTGAATATTCACACGTGGATACATTATCTGTCCATGTCCATGAAAGCCCATTACAATTTGAATGGGGGAACCCAAAGGCTACAGTAAGCCAAGTCTACAGTTTCTTACTTAGAGGCTTAATTCCTAGTTGAGCAGATAGCCACTGATGTCAGTCAGTGGGAGCTTGCCTGAGTAAATCAGTGTGAAGATTAAGAATTAAGTTCTGTAACAGCAGTCCAATGTTCCTCTTCTCCTCTTCTCACATCTCAGTCATTCTGGCTTTTTGAGTAACTCAGGACAAAAAAACAAAACCCAAACCAAACCAAATGCAAGCTTCCTCTGTACACGCTGCCCTGTTTCCCTTCCCTCCCTCTCTCAAATCAAATTTAGAGCAGGTAAATAACCTGTGCAACTGCCTCTTGCCTTGCCATTCCAGCTTGATGTCCTTCACAGCAATCCCTGCTGACAGGTTCAGTGCTGAGCTGCACCAAGTGCTTCCTGTCAGCGTGGGTGGCCTGAGTCACTCAGCAGGGAACCTGACAGCTGAGTGCTCTGATGGGAGCTGGGGAGGTGCAGCTTGAGTTTCATTTGCTGCACATTTCTCTTGAATCCCATGGCAGGGCATAGCTTGCTGTGTGCTTCTACAAGGCTCAGTGAACTATTCTCTTCACTTGAGAAGCTAACTCTCCCACTGTAAACAAGTATTTAGATTAGTGATGCATCAGTTCGTTTGTAGGGCGTCTATCTGATCATCCCTGAATGACTGCAGGATGAGGCACTCAGCACTGGTTATCATCCAGGCACAAGGGACTCCTCTAAAATTCATGCTTAGTGTCCAGTGGTCAATAACATCAGGAGCTTAGACCCTGATAGTAAAAGTTATTCCTACAAGGCAGACCTTTGCATCTAAGTGGTGTCCTCATCAGTGAGCAACGGGTGATTTCCTGCACAGATGTCCCAAATTACAGTGATGGCACCATCACATGTGCTATGGGACTTTGTCACAGGTAACAGAGGGTGGGAAGAGCTTCCTCCCACACCTGGATGCTTTTTAAATCCAACTACAATTAGGATAAAGTACCATAATGGCTTTTGAAAGTAGGAGACTCTAGTCCATATCACGCTCAAGGCTCCATCCTGCTCCTGCAGGCTTCTTGGCTATCACAGAGTGTGCCCAGCAGTCTCTGACCCATCATATCTGGGAAGAAGTCTGGATCCTCATTACCCTGCTAGTGGCTTTCATTGATATTAGCTATTTGGGCTGGAACTGATAGCATGCTCTAGCCCCAAAAATGAGTAAGATCAACTCCCACAGGTGTGCCAGGACAAGAAATTAACTATTTATAACCAGTTGCATTTATTGTGCTTGTTTATTACCAATAACAAAGGGTCCTTGTCCTTAGAGAGAACTTGTTAACAAGGATACTTTGGATGTTAAAATGCAGGCATTTCTGAGTTATGCCTGAGCACAAAAACATATGAAAATATTTACAAGGGGAAATGTCTATATTTTTTCACCATTGTTTAATTCATAAATCACAAAGGAGTTTGTTTTAAGTTTCCAGGAGGAAAAATCATCTCAGGCTGAAGCAATGCGTGGAAAAATCAAGCCTAAAGGAGATTTTTTTTAAACACAGTGTCATCGTGTGCAGAGGTCATAAGATAGCAAAGGTTACAACATGCAGCCAGATTCTAATGTGAGTTGAAACAATTGAGAGAAAGATGATGGCACTTGAAGGCTTCTCTACGTCAACTTAGTGGCACTACAGAGGACAAGGCTCAGATCCATAAACATCATGTTTATAACACATCCAAAATCTGCTATAATATAAAATAAAGACATACATATGCATTTCATTTACACATATGCTTATTTATATGTTTAAATAAACCATTCGATAAAATACCATATATGCATTTATCAATGTATATCTATATCTCAATATAGCTTTATATATAGAGATAAACAACACATGGTTGTTTGGGTTGTGGGGTTTTTATTGTCATAAAGCTAATTTACTTTCAGATGGTTTGAGAATAGTGGATAGATAAACTAGAGTTGTCACATACAATATTTAACAGATGTCTGGTTTTAGATAATATGCCCCTTGATGAGCTATGGTTCCCAAAGCTTAGCTTTGCCTAGATTATTTCTCTTCTTCCTCATCCCACATTTCTACCATTTCCCCCTTCTCCTCTCCTGTCTTTCCAGAGTCCATTCAGGAGGCAGGACTGAAGGCTATACTGCAATTTTGGTTTGAATCTGGTGTAAACAGCCTGGCCCCTTACTTACTCCCTATCATCCTTGTGTGCTGCTTCCTCTCAGGTGCTTTTCCCTGATGTCAGCTGAATTTGCATTGTGTCCCAAGGCTGCAAGACTAATTATAGAGTCATAGAGTCATCACAAACTGCTGCCTGCCTAACATGGTGGTGTGGTTGCCAAATATGTCACTTCAAGAAAGAATTACTCCCAGTTCCAGCTAGATTTTCACCAACATGCTTATCTCCTCTGATGTGGAAAAGCTAACTTGAGCAACCTTGAAAAAGTACTGAACTCTGCTATAGTTTAGCAGTAATTTAATAATACTGAAAAATAGCAAGTACATACATACACATGGCAGGCACCAGATTTACAAAAGTAGAATACTACTGACTTTAATACAGTTGCTCTTATTTTACATGGTTTGGAAGATGACAAAACGTCTGGCAGTCCACATCACTAGTGACATCAGTCACTCTAGAAGGGTGATGCAAGCAGAGGAAGCAAGGATATCACCCTTCTAGAGTCTGATTGAGAAGCTCTTATGGGCTGAAAGGTTCATGATATTAAAAAAAATTAAATAATGTGCTGGTTAAAAAGCTGGCATGAAAGGTGAGAGACTGAGAAGTAATTTCCAGGTGTGCCCTAAATTTCCTTAGAAAATGTGGAGAAGTCCATACCTACATGATGCAGCTTTCTATGAGTATAATGGAATAGCAGTTTTCCATTCCACTGTCTCTTTCAGCTGATTGAGAAGCTCTTATGGGCTGAAAGGTTTCTCCTGTTGTACATGGATGTGGATTTTAATTTAAGCATAGCTAAGAATGCTGTGATTCAATGTCATGTAATATTCAGTCATGAACTAAGTAATCTCAAAAGATATTCCCATCTTTTTCTGTTTTAAAGGGTAATTTACTTCTGTGAGAAAATACACATTTGTATTTTGGAATGTGCATTTGTATTACTTTTGAAATATTAAAGATTTGCTTTCATTTTAGGAGGATATATACTAGATGATTGTGCTGCCATTGAGAAGGACCTCGACAGGCTGGAGAAATGGTCCATGAGGAATCTCATAAAGTGCAGCAAAGAAAAATGCCAAGTCTTGCACTGAAGGAGAAATAACCCCAAGCACCAATAGATGATAGGAGCTGACTAGCTGGGAAGCAATTTTACAAAAAATGGCCTGGTCCTCCTGGCAGACAGCATGTTGAACAGGAATGAGCAAGGTGCCATGGCTACAAAGAAGGCAAACAGCCTTCTGAGGTGCATTAGGAAAAGTGTTGCCATCTGGTCAAGAGAGGGGATCCTTCCTCCCTACTCAGCACTCCTGTGACCACACCTGGAGTGCTCTTTCTAATTCTGTGCTCCCCAGCACGAGACAGACATTGACATACTGCAGGGAATCCAGTGAAAACAGACTAAAATGATTAAGGGATTGTGGGACCTGACTTAGAAGAGCTGAGAGAGCTGGGATTGTTATACTCCAACAACAGAAAGCTCAGAGGGGATCTTACCAATGTGTTCAAATACCTCTTGGTGGATTAAAGTAGATGGAACTAGATTCTCAAGAACACCCACCAAATTGACAAGAGGCAATGGGTGCAAATTGAAATACAAGAAATGCAAATTTAAAATGAGAATAAATCTCACATAATGGCAAGGTTTTCAACTGCTTGAACAGGTTGCACAGAGAAACTAGAGCCTCCATCCCTGGAAATATGCAAAACCCAACTGGACAACAAGTCCCTGAGCAGCCTGCTCTAGCTGACCTGGCTTTGAGAAGAGGGTTGAACTAGATAATCTCCAGAGATCCCTTCCAAACTTAGTTATTCTGTGATTCTGTAGCTACATGGTTTCTACACACTTTTCTCAGCTGGGAACACTGGACCTTTATAATATTAACAAATACTAGGACTCATCATTAAGATTATATGCTGGTAATGTGGTGGTCTCATAGCCCTGCTGTCTTGCATGTGCCTTTTGCAAACAACGAGTATTCTGGATTTTTCCCTCTCTATCGTGCCAGTTTATGCCATATAGTTGTATGATATGCAGTGATTTGTCCTGTGTAAAGCTGTTGTTATTGCAGAAAGGGAAAGGGTAGTCAGAAAACTTACTCATTTCCATGTATTCTGGAGTCAGTCCAGTGAAAGGTTCCAAGATGTAGTCAAGATCCCATTGCTGAGGGTTCTTTGATTGGTTGGTATCCATTTCCTTTGACTCAGTTCTTTCATCCTTCAGCTTCCTGAAGAGCTTCTTTAGCTTCCTGAGGAACAAAAGTTCAAAATGAGCCAAGTCTTCTTTTATTTTTCCCTTTTTTTTTAAATTTCTTTTTTTTTCCCCCTACAAAATTTGGCTCAAATCTTTGTGCAGCAACACAAAATGTGTACCACATTACTTTGGTGCCCCACAGGGCTTAGTTTACTCCACCATCTGAAGTTCTGATGCTGCTTAATGCCAGGTGACAAGCTGCTGGGGACAGCAGTTCCTGTGTACAATGTAACACTGTTAAAAGGTAATTGAACACAACACTTTTTAATCATTATTTATCTCTATATACATGTTGAATTGCCAGTCTGACCACCAGAAAACACTTGCAACTCTTCAGGCTCCAGTGCTTTCTTGTCACAAGAATATACACTTGAGTTTATCTAAATAGACAAAAAAAGATTATTTGTGCAAATATTTTTTTGGAATTCACTAGGAATATAATATCACTCAGTAATTTAGATGGGGATACAAATGTCACACCACTGACAAATACGTGGATTTCATTATTATAAGCCTAGAGTAAACTGAATCCACCTCTAAAAGAAGAGTATAGTATTCCCAATACCCCCCACAGATGACATTTTAAATGCTTATGCATCCATAACTTCATGTTATTTTACACATTGAGAAATTCCCATGGGAAAATGCAATACAATGAGATACTTCTTAAAGATCAAGGACGGGAAATGGAGTTGAGTGAGCAGACAATATCAGGGTTTATACTTGTATCTCTTCATTTAGCAGATTAAATGAATCTTACACAAATATGCACAACATGATTTTATAGTTCTTCACGTAAGTACCATATAAGTGAAAATCCAGACTAATTCCAGTGATGTTTTGCCAGTAGTGTGAGCAGGGTGAGTAGTGTAATCTCTCCCACAAACTTCTCCCCCACAGTTTGCAAGAAATCCTTTGAACTAGAGGTGTGTGGCCTAGAGACAGGAGTGGATGGAGAAATGGTAGGGGTTTTCATTTGTACCTTCACTTAAGCAGAATCACTTTATCAGACCCTAACTTAAGTAGCAGGGCAAGGCCAGCTGGCAAACACCCTAAAGACTTTTCTAGTTTGGTTTAATGCTTTGGTCCTGGATATACACTGAGCCACACAGGAACACAAGGCTCTAGAGAAGTCTGGGAATGACCACAGGGGCTGCAGAATTTCTACATCAAGCAGTGTTTACAGGACTCAGGACCCATTCAATCTCATCACCAGGATGAAGGAAATGGGGATTGGCAGACACTCTTAAACCAGATCTAGATTTCATCAGGCCTTGTCAATCTCAGGATCACAAAGCTGCAAAAAAAACAACAGAACAACCCCAGCTTTTGTTTCAGGTGCAGCGAAGATGTAGCTCAGAAGTCTGAAGGTAAAATACTCTGTACTTTGCAATACCCAGATTAATTTGGGCTAAAAAAAATACTTTTGGTACTCAGAACATTTAGTGTACACAGTTTTAATGAAAGAGTGAGGAGATGTAAAATACTTCACAAGAAATAATCAGATGGATCCTTACAAAGACATTTACCTCCTACATCATGTAAACTCAGCCATTTCATTACACTAAAATTTCTTTTCCTCCCCTCTGCTTTTATGGCAATCAAGGGAACTTGTTTGTGACACAGGTGATGTAGTATTAAGAGGGTAGGAGACTGGGGGCAGGAGTTAAAATAATCAAAGAATTCCCAGGCTGCTCTTCCAGCAGATCCCATTTAATTTCCTAATGCGAGGGACTCTCAAAGGACAGTGAACAATAAGTTCAAGACAGTGCTGATTTCTGCTCCAATAAAATGATATGAGCTATAAATGTCTCTCACATTTCTACGGGTTGATGAGATTGAAGAGCTTCTCACTGTCACTGTGCAGCAGCTGAGATAAAATTTGGGCATGTTTAGATGTGAAATCTGTACATGTGTGATCTAATCCTCTAGTTATAGCACCAGAGCGTCGAGTTATGGAGTTTAATGCATACACATAACTCCCCTGAGCACCAAGTAACTAAAACAATAGTTGTTGTTTTTAGTGTTTATTTGGGAATACACAAAATCCAGGGCTCAGTTTCTCAGAAAATGTTTTAGTTTTTCATCTGGCTATCTATAATCCAGGCATAAAGAGTGGCACCTTTAAGCATATTGATTTAACCTTTGAAGGGTGTTCTTATTTTTACTTTTATGCAATTTTTTAAAGGATCAAGTAACTCAAAGAATGCCAAAGTAATTATTTTTCACATTTTCCAGAAAAATGTACCTTTGTGTCATATCCAAGCATGAAGTTTCAGACCGAACAAACGTGTCAGACAGTTAAAGGAACAGAGAACAAGGATTTGCACAGTGTTATTCTCCAGCAGTAGGGCAACGAAAATGGGTTTTACAGAACTCCATAAGCTGCACGTATGATTGTGTTCCTAAAACTGGGCAAGATCTTTAAATGCACTTTGTTGGTAATTACTTAGATCAACATTTTTAAATAAAGTTGTCAGAGAATAGTAATCAAGAGCTAGATTTGCCCATTCAGGATGAGTCTTTGAAAAGCTTTGTGATTAAGAGTTATGAGCAGCAAAATTTCATGACCCCACAAGTCACCATATAAATCTGGACAGAGAAAACTGTAGAACTGTAGAAGAGCCATTATTTCTGCCCTTTTCCCAGTAAATATGAAAAAAAGCAAGATAAAAATCTTGAGGAGATTGAATGGCATGGAAGAAGAACAAATGTAGGATCAGGGAGAAAGAAGATGCAGTTAAAAATTAAGCTGTGGCTTCTCACAAGGAATTGGCACCAAACTGTAGTGCTAATTGGTGTGTTAGGCAAGAGGTGGGAACATGGTTTAATTATGCTGTTCTTACTTCCTCATATAACCAAAAAGCACCCCATTATGCAAGGTAATTAGTATCTGAAGAGATCACTACAAGAAAATGCCCCATCCCTGAAGAACCCGCAAGCTTTTTATATGAAGGCTGCACAGGCAGGACAGTAATGGAGGGGGGGGGAGGGTGGAAATGCTGAAATAGGATTTGTTGACACAAATCATTGTGTCTTCAGTGGCTGAGCCATCCTCACAATGCATCTCCAGCAGAGCTTCTCAGGCAGATTAGAACTGAGGATCAGTTTACTCATTTCTCAAGACTCTCAGTAAACAAGTGCCCTTAGGTACTTGCAAAGATCACCTGTGAAAGTCGCCAAGAACTCAAATGGAAGTATTGCAAGGCAATACTTGCTACAACAGAGATGCAAAAGAGGAAAAGACAGAAAACCCCTAGAATCCACCTGCCAGGGTTGAATGATTATTTCTATCAGGTGGTTTGTAAGGCTGTATGTCCAGTTGATGCTTCCTCCTTTGTAGCATGATAGAAAAGGGTATGGGGAGAAAGCCAGACAGAAAAGACTATGAGGTTGAGTAGCTGGAGCACTTGTATCTAGAGAAAAGGAAGTGCAGTGACTTGCACTCTTGTGTCCTTGCCTGTAATTTTGTTTGCTGCTTTGAGGAAGCAGCACTGAAGGTCCAAGATTTTCTTCAGTCATATTCCTACACTCTCACATGAAGAGAGACCTTCCCATATTTACAGGTCAGAGGTGCAAGTAGCAGGCAGAGAGAGAACAAAAGGAATTCATCTTATCCTGTTCCACAAGTTTATGGTATAGCCATGCTTCCTTGGCACACTCAGACCTCATGGCTTCTACAGGAATTTCAGTTGTGGTTGGGATTTGTTGATTTACCAAACAGAAGGAAATAAAACAAAACCAGAAAAAGAAAAAAAGAAACGCAAAAAAATCCTAACTCATTAAGAATAATTTATTAAAGGTGAAAAGCAACATAAAAGACCATAGCCATGAAAGGGTGTCTTTACATTTATTTTATTAGCTCTTGTCATTCTCTTCCAGCATAATTAAGTACATTTTTAAGCAAGTGATGGAAGCTGATGTTGAACAAAAAGGCCAAAATCACAGCCCCACTGAAGTCAATGGGAGTTTTGTCATTGACTTCAATAGGGCCAGGATATCACCCTAAGGGTTTATCATGAAGGTCAAAGACAGAGCGTGATAAAATAACCACACAGTTTTTTTTCAGTAAGTTGAGAAAAACCAAACTGAAGAAAAGGGCCTTAAAGGAACTTAAGTCTCATAAGCCCTGTAGGCTTTTAGGTTCAATTCCTGTGGCAACAGTAAAAGGATTATAGTATGTGACACATTTGAGTGAACTATGGCATATTTACATCTGTTAAACGTGTGAATTCCAGCCCCACAGAACACACATTTCAATTCAAGTAGGCTTAATTTTCCATAATTTGTATGTTGCATTTACTTAGCTGCTTTGATATTCTTGAGTGCAGAAATAAAAAAGGAATCACAGAAAGATTTAGAAGACAAGCAAGTCACATCTGTCAAAGCTGTGTAGCATTTTCTCCAGAATCACTGGAGGAAAAAGCAAGGATGTGTCCCAATGACCCCAAACAGTGCAGAACTGCCATCTGAAGTTTAACTCCATAATTGCTTAGCCAGCACTGACCATGGATAAGCCAGAATTAAGACATTTCATGATGGTTCCCAATTTCAGCAATATTTGGTGTGCTAGAGATGTAATCACACAATCACAGAGTCACGGAATCCTAGGGGTTGGAAGGGACTTCGAAAGCTCACCCAGTCCAACCCCCCTGCCAGAGCAGGGTCACCCAGAGCACATCACACAGGAACGTGTCCAGGTGGGTTTGAATGTCTCCAGGGGAAGAGACTCCACAACTTCTCTGGGCAGCCTGTCCCAGGGCTCTGTCACTCTCACAGGAAAGAAGTTCTTCCTGATACTCACATGGAACCTCCTACGCTCCAGTTTGCACCCACTGCCCCTTGTCCTATCACTGGGCATCACTGAAAAAAGCCTGGCTCTGTCCTCCTGACACTCACCCTTACATATTTGTAAACATTGATGAGGTCACCCCTCAGTCTCCTCTTCTCCAAGCTCAAGAGACCCAGCTCCCTCAGCCTCTCCTCATCAGGGAGATGTTCCACTCCCTTCATCATATTTGTGGCTCTGCACTGGATTATTTCCAGCAGTTCCCTGTCCTTCCTGACCTGTGGGGCCCAGAACTGGACACAATAATCCAGATGTGGCCTCACCAAAGCAGAACAGAGGGGGAGGAGAACCTCCCTTGACCGACTAACCACCACCTTTCTAATGCACCCCAGGATGCCATTGGCCTTCTTGGCCACAAGGGCAC
>NW_009954542.1:512087-553998 GCF_000747805.2 Chaetura pelagica
GAAAGAGACAACAAATAGGAGCAAGATTTTGTGATCTTCTGCAAAGCAATTCAAATGACTTGGGCTTTGTCATAAATGAAAAAAATAATTTTCTGAAAATAATGCTGAAATCCTGGGATTTCAATACAGAAGAAAACTCTTTTGATCTGGGTTGTGATATAATTTAGAAGAGAGATACTTCCATGTTAGAGACACACAGAAAACAGTTCCAGATTCTGAAGAACAAATGACATCTATGATAGTCCTTTCTTCCTCTCCCTGTGGGTTAAGGTTGATGGCAGCACTTGTCCTCTGCACCAGGGAAAATAAAGGGAGCCAATGGAAGAATTTGTGTAATTCTGTCTAACTCCCATTCCTTCCAAAGAGGCACAAGGCAAGGGAGAGAAAAAAATGCCACTGCTGAAACTGAAGATAGAAAATACTGATCTATATTTCTGTCACAGGAGGAATGTTCATCACAGTGTGCAGCCTGTGGGAAAGTAGACCCTGGAAGATAGAACTATGAACACAGAGATATCCTGGGAAGGAAAATGCAAAAACTTGTTGGTAGAAAAAGTCTGATCTAATAGACGAGATGAGTTTGCTGTAAGACAGTGTCAAGGGAAACAGGTAGAAGAAGGGAGAGAATGGGATACAGTAGGAAGCCAGAAAAGGCTGGAGAGTAGAGAGTGAACGTATGTTTACCTATGCATGTATAGACACAGACATGCCAGAACGACTTGTGCAAGACTTGCATGTTTGGAGTTCCTTTTGTTTTGGATTTCTATATGTCCAGCATGTGAGGCAGATAAGGTAAACAAAGTGCCATTAATGATCTAGTTCAAACAAGAAGAGTGGTCCACGCAGAAACACAAGGCTGATTCTGATTTAATTAATTTAGGTGTTCAAACAGGTCTGGTGAGAAGGGCTGAGGCCTTCAGATATACATTGGTTTTCTTGAGAATGCAGACAAGTGAAGGAAAACCAGATGTGCTTATTTCAGGATGACGAGGTAGCATCGTAACTGGAATGAACTGCTACATTGGGAAGGAGAGGATGAAAGTATGTTTGGTTTTGAACAATTATTCAGTTTTAAAAACTGAAGCCACATAGGCTGTTGGCAGAAGGGTGACAAAACAGACAGAAATGAGGCAGAAAAACGGGATCAAATAATCACATTCTTGCACCAAGAGTTGTAATAAGGGAATTGAGAAATAATTTGACAGCAATTTTCTGTTTGGACTGGATCAACCTCTGCTTTCAAGAATCAAACCCTAACAAGTACAGCGTTTCTAACATCATAAAATCACAGAATCACAGAATTGTTAGAGTTGGAAGGATGTCTAGAGATCAGCCAGTCCAACTCTCCCACTGAAATAGAACAACTCAGAGCACTTTACCCAGGGCTGCATCCGGGCAGGTTTTGAATATCTACAGAGATGGAGACTCCACAACCTCCCTGGGCAGCCTGTTCTAGTGCCTTGTCACTCTCATCGTAAAGAAGTTTTTTCTTATGTTTAAATGGAACTTCCTATGTTCCAGCTGGTGCCTGTTGCCCCTCGTTCTGACACTGGGAACTACTGAGAAGAGCCTGTCTCCATCTTCCTTGCACCCACCCTGTAGATACCTACAGGCATTGATAAGGTCTCCCGCCAGCCTTCTCATCTCCAGGCTAAAGAGTCCCAGCTCTCTCAGCCTTTCCTCATAAGAGAGATGCTCCAATCCCCCAGTCATCTTCATCAGCCTCCTCTGGACACTCGCCAGTCGTTCCCTGTCTCTCTTGAACTGGGGAGCCCAGAGCTGGATGCAGTATTTCAGCTGTGGCCTCACCAAGGCAGAGTAGAGGGGGAGAAGGACCTCCCTTGACCTACTGGCCATGCTTTTCTTTATGCACCCCAGGATTCCATTGGTATTCTTGGCAGCAAGGGCACATTGCTGGCTCATGGATAATTTACTGTCTATCAGGAATCCAAGATCCTTCTCCTCTGAACTATGTTCCAGCAGGTCAGCCCCTAACCTATATTGATGCTTGGGGTTCTTCCTTCCCAGGTGTGGGACCCTACATTTGCTCTTATTGAACGCCATGAGGTTCTTCTCTGCCCAACTCTCCAGACTGTCCAGGTCATGCTGGATGGCAGCACAGCCCTCGGGAGTGCCAGCCACCCCTCCCAGTTTGGTAGCATCAGCAAACTTGCTGAGGACATACTCTGTCCCCTCATCCAGATCATTGATGAACATGTTGAACAAGATCGGACCACGTATTGACCCCTGGGGGACACTGCTGGTTACTGACCTCCAACGTGAACCTGATTTGTTGATTCACCACCCTCTGAGCTCTGTCACACTGCCAGCTCCCAATCCACCTCACTGTCCACTCATCAAGCCCACTCCTCCTGAGTTTCCTAATGAGGATGTTATGGGAGACAGTATCAAAAGCCTTGCTGAAATCAAGGTAGATGATATCCACTGCTCTCCCCTCATCTAGCCAGCCAGTAATGATGTCACAGAAGGAAATCAGGTTGGTTAAGGATTATTTCCCTTGGGTCAATCCATGCTGACTTCTCCCAGTGACATTCTTTACTTTCACAGGTTTTGTGATCATTTCCAGAATGATTTTTTCTAACACCTTCCCAGGGACAGAGGTGAGACTAACAGCCCTGTAGTTCCCTGCGTCCCCTGACATTAGCCCTCCTCCAGTCCTCAGGCACCTCTCCTGTTCTCCATGACTTCTCAAAGATGATGGAGAGTGGCCCAGCAATAATATCTGCCAGCTCTCTCAGAACCCATGGATGCATCCCATCAGGGCCCACGGATTTACAGATGTCCAGTTTGGCTAAGTGGCCTCTAACCTAGTCCTCCTCATAAAAAAAGTCCAGTAGCACTAAGTTTTTGAAAGACAGGAAAAAAAATCACCAGGTTTACACTGAGCAAGCTTTAAGCCTTCAATGTGCCAGATATTTTAGGAATTACTTACCACCCTTTTATCAAAATAAACTGTAAACTCAAGGAGACGTGGACAGAAAACAGGCCTTCATAGTGACCTTTGACAAAAGAATAATTAAAAGATCCATAACACACATTTGATTTGTTGGGGAATTATTTTTTTTTCCTTTCTATTCAATTTACTTCAAAAAAAACCCCTTCTTGCTAGGGAAAGGGAGGAAAAGTGCTCATTTTAAAAAAATCCATCATCTTTTACACATCACTCAACTTAGTTTCTTGTTAGCACCTTCAAGACCTTCCTTAAGGATGTGATCATAAAGCTACTGACACTAAAGTTGAAGGATTCTCAATAACTTCATGAAATACAACATTTCACAGACCACTGCCACCAACAAGGATTATTCAGTCAACTGAAACGAGCAAAACTCCCAGGAGCAAGAACATCCTCAGTGGATTCTCTTGGCTGAAGATCCCCCTGACACAGGAGACAGACCAGGAGAGATTTCTTGTCAGATTTGGAGCAGACGACACTGTGCACAAAGCTCTCTGTGGCAGAGAGCCTCTGAGATCAGTATGTCCCCCATATTCTAACTCCTGCATCATACACTGAGATATAGGCACCTTAGAAATGTGTGGATTTCATCTGTAAAAGCATAAAATAGCCATTGATCAAGCAATACATTTTAACATCTTTTATGAGCTATTGCTTTCCTCCATGCCATCTCTCCTCCACTTTATCCTAATTTGTATTCAATGCTACTACTCTGAAAGCTTCTCTAAAACTTCCCAAGAGATCTATCATAGCTTGCCTGTTTTCCCCGGTTTCTAAAATTAATTTAGATCAATTATTTAATACATTCAATCACTTTATTTAAGCCATTTACAGCAGATATAGCCAATTATTCAACATAAAATACAGCCAGATCATTTAATCACAACCAAAAATGTGATTTATCATCACATTCAATTAGAACCCACTGAAGTCAGTGGCAAAAGTCACATTCAGTTGAATAAGGATCAAGGCTTTAATTGACAGTGTCAAAGGAATAATGTCTGGTAATGGAGAAGGCTGGGATACATACGGGATTCCAATTTCAAACAGATTGTTTTGAATCAGTTGTTTTCCAAGCATAATGATGCTCAGCTGAATACAGAGTTCCATCAAACAGCCCCCTGGAGCACACTGCAAGTAAACAAAACCACAGAATATGAAGGGAGTAAGAGAATTAATTGACATGTGCCCATTTGGAAGAGGTACCTGTGTCTATATATGCTCACCACCCCTGACACCAATTTGTGCATGAGCACGGACCTCGTTGGTCATTGCAATTCTATCCTTAACAAGGTATTTCATGTCCACTCATAAAGCCACATTATGGAAAATATAGAGAGCTCTGAAATGAGTTACTGTGCCCTGGGGCTACCATATTTCCTTTTAAAATATTTACTATATAATCAATGTAATAAACATAATGTGGTATCACCAATCTCCTTCCAACCTGATGTCTCCCAAGGGGGGGAGAAAGTTCTCAATCTTGCCAAGAGTTATGTGAAAGCTTTACTGTAAAACCTTGAGTATCTCTGCTGATTTTCAAGGGAATACCCACAACAGTTATAAGGAATTTTGAAAAAAAAAATTAAAAATAGAAATGTTTACAGGTTTAGCACAAAATGGCTATAGCTTCTCAGGCTATTGAAATTGCTAGGCTTCCAGTGATGTACAGAATGTGATGCCAGATTCAAGTTCAGGCTCTGCCATAGGTTTCCCAAGGGCCTCAGTTGAATAATTTAATCTGTTTGTGCCTGAATGCCCATTTGAAAGGATAGAAATGGTTAAACTTCACCTAAGAATGACTGGGAAGTGCTCAGAACTGCAGAAAGAGAGCCTCAGGTACCTGGGAGGGAAAATCTGGGGTTTGTCTACTTATGTGGAAGATTTAACATCTTGTTTTTACATATTTTTTTATTTTTCCCTTGCTGTCTAGACTCCACTGAAATACACTGTACACATATTTCTCTTTGTTCAGGGTTTTGTTGCTTGAATTTCATATCTACTTACCTCTTCCATTCGATAGCCATCAAATACATACACATAATGACCAGGACGGCCAACAAATCTGAAAGTAATAACAATATATGAAATAATATTAATACAAGAAAAAAATATCTTTAACAACATAACTGTTCATTCGTATCAGCTAAAATGTTTCAGTACTAGCTACTTCACTATGAATTAAAAAAGACTCAACACCTATTCAACTTTGATTATTTAAAATTATGTCACAGTAATAAGCCTCAACAAATGTTTTTCTACTATATCTTGATGAAATAATTTCACTAAAATATGTTTCCATGATAAAACCATAACAAAAATCTCCCTTTCTTCATCAGAGATCACAAACAAAACAGGGCACAGACAACTTATATTCTCTTGCATTTGAGTTATGCACTGAATGAAGTTATTTACACATCTAAACACAGTCAAGACTCTTCTGACTACATGGAGAGAAGTGAGATTGACCTTATTATAACTGCAAGTAAATTATTTAAAGAGGAAGTAATTTGTGATATTTTTCATTAGTGTCTTACAGTGTTTACAACTGGTGGTAAAACTTGTAATTAATTCTTAAACCAATGATGCTGAATAGAATTGGTGAGGAGTACAGATTAACAGACTTTACATTCCCCCCCAAAGGAACAGAAGAATAGTATGAAACAGAATCCAGACAATGTTTTAAACATTTTTGCCAAAGTTTCAGCAAACAATCATTTTGAGCTTCCAATTCAAAAGCATGTGCTATACTGTGGATAACTGGGTCCCTAAAGACAATGATCCTGAACCCATAGGAAGTCACACTTATTTAGCAGGACAGCTGAATTAGCTTTTTGGTCAATCGGTTCATTTGCCAAACATCCAACTTCCAGTTGACTATAACAATTTCCTAATTTAACCTGATACAGTGCAAAACGTTGAGAAAGTAATACAGAAAGTAGTTCCATAGTTTCTAAAAAAAACAGGAAAATCTTTCTTTACTAAATGATGTTTCAAGAAAAAATCACTAAACTGTGGAAACTGAAGTCTTGGAAGCAAAAACTTTCACGGACAAATGAAACACCCTCTTTTACCTAAGAAATTATTTTCTGAGTTGTGGATTATTCTTATTTCAGAAAGAAAACTAAACTGTTTGCATTTCAGAACAAAGTTCTGCCTACAAGAGACAACACAGTACTCAACATCATGCCCTGCCATTCGAATCAACATTTAGACCACCCTGTTTATGTTATTTTTTCATCGGTGGTAACAGGTCAGCAGTCCCAGACTTAGGTAGCCCATTCTTAAACACAAATCTCCTAATACAGACATATATATACACACACATAAATATCTACATGCTTAAATATCTGCATGTAAAAGACATTTAGCTCACCTTCCTTTAAAAAAGGCAACATAAAAAATTGGTGCATAAGAATTCACAAACTTCAGGAGGAATGCCTTCAAAATCAGTCTTTCCTCAAAAGTTTTCTCTGTTTTTGGTACCTCTGGGGAGGAAAAAACATTTTAAAAAAAATAATTAAAAAAAGCACACCAGATGTACATATGTCAACATCCCTGATATCCCCAAATACAACACCAGACTGCAAACTGAGCTCAGACTGTTGTTTTTCTTTTTTCCTTTTGTACTGTTAACTTGTACCAATGCACATCAGCTCTGTCACTGACTCTTGATTTCCAGAGAGTCTTTCTAAATTTCCAGATGGCACTTAAAAGATTCTTTTATAGGAACATGAATACTGACAATATAATGAACTTGCTTCTCTGATAGGCATCTGATAGCCTAGCCCAAGTTCCTCATGGCTGTCTATCCAATACCCTGATGGGAAAAAACCCCACAGATGAGAGACCTGGGCAGACCACATCACCTTTCTCTGCTTTAGGCCACATCTGTGGTATCTTAGCACAGACCTCCTCAGTTATTTACTTTGACATCTATTATATTATTAACCATATAATATAACTAAATATATTTTATTAACACAATGTACATATTAATAATAATTGGCTTTTGATATTCAATTGCATAAAGCTAAAGCAAAATAAACAGCTTTAATGTATATAAGCATATGCTTATATACATAAGAATATCAGTTACTCAACTGAAGTAAGAAAGCATTAATAGTCTCAATTCCTGAATCATAAAAGCAAAGTACAAAGGCTTTCATCCAGAAAAAAAACACCTTAAAAGCTTTCTTAACTTTGTGTGCATAAGCCTTGTTTTCTGTAATGAGATTGTTAATACGTTTATTGCTAAACACAAGCCTAAATACCTTTCAGAATAAGGCATGAAGTGAGTTGTTAATTGCCATATAAAATAAATGCACAGTTTTGCTAACACTGCTCCATTCTCTACATACATTCTACATTTCTAGACTTCCTTAGATAGCTTGTAAAAATGTGCCTTAAACATTTTCAGTATTCATTACTCTGTTCCAAGTTTTATTTTCAATTTCCATGGAAAATTTTTACCAGCAGAACACACAGGACAGAAGCTTTTCAAATTGACATTAAGATCCTTTTTTAAAGATTCAATATGGGTTAAACTATTGTACTGTCAGGCTCATCCAGAGCTGTTAACTAATGTGAGAACAGATCATTTTACTGTGGAGTGTTCTCGACTGGATTTCTGCAGCACAATGGAAAAAGGTAGATCCAGAGCTCTCTCTTTAGGGATTTAATTAAAAATACTGTGGTACTTGCACAGTTTTGTTTTGCAGCAGTTTTGGTGCTTTGGCTGCTTTGGTCTTTTGGTTTTCTTTTTTTTGTTTGGTTGATTGGTTGGTTGTTTTTTTGTTGTTGTTTGGTCTTTTTTGGTTGGTTTTATTTTCTTAGAAAAGAAGCATGGTGTTTATTTGGGCACTAAAGGCACAGCAAGACTCTAATGAGTTCCCACAAAGCTTTATGTGTGATACTTGCAACCCTATTTTCACAAAAGGTCAACACACAATAACCCTAAACCATCATTCACTACTACCTATAGAAAAGCTTAATTGAACTTTAATAGGATTTGAACCATTTGCAGTTGACCCCATATACTGGATAGATCCTAGGGATCTACAGCTCAGGGCAACAGGAATATCAAATATCAGCAATGCAGCCTCTAATGTGAGGGAGCAAAATCCTAGCCTTTGCCTCATGAAGAACTCCCACAAAGATGAGCTCAGCCTCTGACTGAAAATTTTCACACCATATATGGTTCCTGAGACTCACTCAGCATTTCACTCCCTCCCCACTCTCAGATATACTATACCATACCAAAAGGCATGCATAGAATTTATCCTCTAGCTAGTGGAGTCTGCTACATAATAAATACATCCAGCCAGAATAGATGCAATAGTAAGACAGAAAAATTTCCCCCAAAATGATACACATAATATATGGTTAGTTGTGAGGCATGTGATGCTAAAATTGAGCAGCTGAAACTTTCCAGGTAGAGAACAAGCTCTCTGTGGAATGGGCCTTAGCTCCCCGAAGGAGTTGCTGCCTTTATGAGGCACAAACACAAACCTTTTTTATTTTGTCCCCATTTGACTGGTTCTTCCTTCACCTGAGAGAAGTCAAAAGTGAGCAAATGATCTGCAAGTCACGTCTGAAAACACCCGATTCCTGAAGATTCAACCTAAGAATACCAGGATAAAATCTGCAAATTTGCTGGCTTGATCTGTGGTAAGAGGGTATCAGTGCCCCACTCTGCTGCATCCACAAGAGGTGCATGGAGTCCTAGTGCATCCTATATGAGCTCTCTGTATTGGTTAGAACTAAAATACTACCTTTTTTCCCCCCTAAGCACTGATTCAGTGAGTATTGAGGCAGATCCATTACTTTGATCCTATGATGAACGCAGTTGCCATCAGTGATACAATCCTTGCGCTGACAGATGAAATTTTGCAACTGAAAAAAGACTGAAGTGTGCTAGGGATTGGAACAGAAACCTATGCTGTCAAGAGCTGCTGCCTCTGCCCAACAAGTGTGTTCCTCAGCTTGTTGACTAACAGTTGAATTAACAGTGGTGTGAAAAAACAAAACAAAACTATATTTTGCTCTGCTCAGCAAAAAGAGAGTTCACAAGATAAAGAGCATTAATGAAGAGTGTGGGGTTTTTTTACATTTTTATTTCAGTTGACATCTGAGCCTAGCATTGGAGAAAGCTGCCTTAATGAACTTTCTAACTCACAGAATTTGTAGCACTAGAGGTTACTCAGACTGGATCCTTCTTAAACAAAGCATCCGATCGTTCATTAGTGCCTAAATAAACATAGCAGGATTAGAATTACATGCAAAGTGTCAGGGGGACAATAATTGGCAGGTAAGAAGTTCTTGTTCCTTTCACAGAGTGGTGCACGTTCCAAAGGGAGAGGCAATGGCAGTGGCTTGCACTTCCCAGCTTTTGCCTAGAAACTGCCAGAGAGTAGAAGCCTCAACTTAACCTTTTCCTACTCTTTTCACACAGCAGTGTCACGCCTTAACAGTTGTGCCCTTTCTTACCTGGGCAGGTGCAGTGGACAGAGTTGATCAGGTCACACACAGTTAGCAGCTTGTCTGCTTGATTGATGAAAGCTGAAAATCTGGGTACAGATTTGTCCTGGGCAGTGAACCTGAGCTTCCTTACGCCACTAAGTTCATTGGTGTAACCCTGCTACTTTCTGCCCAAAGCTGATTCCAAATAGGAACGAATTAACCCCAGGCTTGTAACAATAAAACAGCATTAAAAAAATAAATCCAACCTCTAATTGAAATAGATGTTATTATAAAAAAAGTCCAGCCCAGACATGCTCCTATAATGGTAAAAAAATCCTTAGAGTAGTAAGGACCTGGTAAAACTAACATCAGCAAAATAACATGGTAAGCATTTTTCAGAGTAGCTTTGCCAGAGCCAGCAAGGTCTTTGAAACAACCCATTGACTTTCAGCAAACCAAGCTCTTAGTGGTAAAGATATCTATCAAAATACTTACCAGGTCAAAAATTCTCAACCAGCTCTAGATAAGTGGATCCTGGCACAGAGCCAATGCAATGCAGAAATACCAGCTGAGATCCTGGAAATAGCACAACTGCATTAACATGGCATTACAGCCAGGCTGATTAGTCCTATTAGTGGCACAGTGAATGTTGTGGCTTAGAGCCCTAGTTCCCAGAGGCATGTCTGAGCATCTTCCCCCACAGCTCTGAATATTTTCCCTGGCACTCTGCAGGGGGAAACATTCCCTTTAGAACCTCCACACATACTCTCATGTCAATACACGCCAAGTACTAAGGAGGAATGTAGTGAGATAGTTTTACCAATTTCTGTCAGCCATTTGGCAACAGCTCCATAAATTTCATCAAGGATAAGTATCACCACGAGGTTAATGATGACAGCGGTTGCGGTCACGGTCGCCCGAACGTTTGACCTGGTTGTTGCGTTGGTGCTGAATGACAAAGCTGCTGCTGTAGTGATCCGGTACACCATGACACCAAACACTGCAGAGAACGTCAGTGAGATCTACAAGGAAATGTACAGACAGGTGAATTCAAGCTTGAGAGAAGCATTTCAACAGAAGTTTTGACAGACACGGTGGGTTCATTCCACGAATTGGCATTGCGTGGTGATTTCTTAGAGAATCAGTCATATGGGGATCATCAAATGAAAATGTGAGGATTCAAAACTCCCTAACAGGTACAGCTGAAGAAAATGGGTGCAGAACTCTGAACTGGCACAACAGTTCCTCAAGATGTGCACGTTCCTTCTGACTAAAGCACCACACGTTATTCATGCAGTGTTGGTGAAATTCAGGTTGTTTGGGTGCAAAAGCAGGTGTTCAGCAAGGTCTTTAAGCAGGCACTTGGTTCAGATGGCTTGGACTGAAGGGCTTACAAACCTGTGCCAACAGGTAAATAGACCTTACTGACTGCAACATCTTCACCTCTGCGCAGCAGAAGTGGCCTCTTGCTCTCCAGTTGTGCTTGCTCAACTCTTGACACAAATTAAAAATAGATAGATAGACAGATAGATTAGATAGATAGATAGATAGATAGATAGATAGATAGATAGATAGACAGACAGACAGACAGATAAATCTACCTTGTTACTATTCTTTTGGAACTGGACTAATCTGTGCTACTAGGGCTTCACTTTACATTTCTGTTGGTATCCTGGCATCCTTCATGAGCTGGCTTTGACCCATGAGATGAGGAAAGTCAGTCCTGCTGGTTAAGGTCAGGTTCCCACAGAAGAATTTGAATTTCACAGGGCTATAGGATTCTGTTTTTCAAAAAAATCTCACTCCACAATGAAAAAAAAATAATCAACAAAATAACAATAAAAATCCAGCAAATTTTCATAGACATGGCAGGAAAGGGTACATTTTTCTCTTCCATTTTTGCCTTTGGAAAGAATTCCAGTACACATGTATTATTTTAGGTAAAATATTTTGAGATCCTCAGATGAAGGAGACTACATAAATGTGAAAGATTAGACTATCAAAATTATTGCAATGAGCCCAGGAGCCCAGGTGCACACAACACAGGCTCAAGGAAATTGAACAGTTCATTTTAATAACTTAGCAGTAGTCTATTGGATTCCTATAGACAGAGGAAGGTTGTCTTATGAAAAAATATTATTGCAAAAAAACCCCAACAAACAAAACAGAATAAAAATCAGAGCTGTATTAAAGGGTGAAGATGAAAACTAGGCACATTTAGTTTTAATGGAGAACTAGTAAACATACTAAAAAAAAAATGATTTGGAAAAACTCCCAGAGATATCTAAAGAAATTCACAAATACGTTTTGTGAGAAAACTGCAATAAAAAGTTAGAACTAGTAAAACATCTAATTTTGACTTTTTAAAGAAATGTTTCATCAATTTTAAATGAAATGGAGGTGACTGACGAGGTTTTGTTTCATGCAAGTGTTTTTCGTTCAAATACTGTTCCAAAGAAAAAAGTCTAAACACACAACTTTGAATGAAAACATTTCCAATGACATACTATATTATTGCCTTCTCTTTTGTAGTAGTCATTGTGTTGAGAAATCAGTTCTAGTATTTCTGCTTATTTTCCTCATTTTCTTTTGACTTACCTATGAAAGATGTAAACAAAAATCGGATTCGTGTCAAACTATCTGCTCAGCTCTTGCTGTGACCAGCAGTGCAGGAACACAAAAATCAGAAACTTTACACTGCAGCAGAGATTAACATACCCCCTTAAAAGAGAAAACAAAAAACCTCCACCTGGCAGTAATCTAACTCATCTTCCACCTCTACAGTCACCTTAAACTGGTTTTTGGGGGTTTTTTTCCTTAGTTTGGGTCACTTCCTTTTAATCATCTTCCACACACTCTTTTTCTTTCCCTTGTGGATTTCTTTCAAATTTTTACTACCATGGTGGACAAGAAAAAAGAGCAAAATAAACTTGTATGTATCATTTTGGAGATGATGGGTCTCCATAGACACCTGGCTCCATCACAAGCTTCCACTTAGAAAATGTATCTTAACAGTACAGTAAGAGAATTCATCAAAGACAGTCATTAATAAACAGAGGAAGATGTTTCAGGTCGTGGAAGTTGAATAGCAAGCTCTTAAACCTGACCAAAGTATTGAAGGGATCCACAGCAATGAGGAAGGTGGCTGGAGAATGAGACACAATCAAAGGCTTGCACTATTGTGGTCTTTTCCACACATGCAGTGCCAGAGGAAGATACACAAGGGTACCGGAAAAAAAGTGTTATTTGTTTAAAGAACAAGGATATTGGTTTTGCAAAAGCACCACGACTTCAGAAACTCCTCAGTTGCCCAGCTGTTTTTGAACATCTGCTTAGACACAGATGGAAAAAACACTCCTTTAGGAAACTTCATTATCTGTGCATCCAGCAACAGGAGAAAATTGAGGAGGGCTCGTAGGACTGTGCAGTAACTGAGAGAATATTTCTTACTCCCCAGTCACTGAGAGGAAGTGGTGCCTGTATCTTCACAGCATTTGTCCCATTTCTTCCAATACCTCTTTTGCCCAAATTCCAGGTTAGATGGTCACCTTTCATTCAGATGCTTACTTTGGGGTTTGTTTTCATTGTCAAATTTTCATCTGGCCAGTTCTATCCCCTATGGTGGCAGTTTCTTCACTCAATATCTAAACTAGGCTGTCAAGGACTGAATTTCTTAGAAACAGATGTGAAAATTGGCTGCAGAAAAGGTCACCTACTGAGCATGGTATGAAAGAAGACACACAGGAAAGCATACTAGGACTGAGAAGGAAGCTATAAAACCCCATGGGCTAGACTGATAGATTCATCCAAGTAGGATAACAATTTAATGTCCAAATATTTCTTTGGCTCCCCAGTGGGGCTATTCTGGAGTCAAGTATTATGCCATGTGAGTAAGAACAGAGCATTAGGGTCCAAAAGAAGGAACAGGCTGAACTCTTGTGCCACAACATTAATTGGTTTTCTTCCTTCCTCTGACTGAGTCAAACACAACAAACCCAAAGAAAGGCTGCAATGGTGGCACTGCTCCATGCCACCCTGCTATCCTCCAGCAGCCATCAGTGTTTTCATCACATACTTGGAAATCTTTGCTGCAACATGTATGTTCTAAATGTGGATCATCTAAACTGTTACACATGTTATAACTAATCACACACAAGCCCAACTTGTATACACCCAGCTGAGCCTAGACCTACTGCTACCACTGGTCTCACTGGGCAAAAATTAGACTTGTGAACTTCTCTTTTAAAATCCCTGCAAAAGATTGCCTAGATCAAGGTTGGATCTTCTGCCTTCTCTGCAGTCAAGTGAGGCTATGTGTACAACAAAAGAGATCTGAACAGATTTTAAGGTATCTGTAAATGTGTAAAATAATCCTTGGTGTAAAACACCAAGACCAACAGGGCAAGGGAACCAAACCAAACATCTTTTTCAACGTGTACTTTTAAAGAAACAGGCAGTACACCTAGCTTGATAAAGACCAAAGAAAAGCCAGAAAGAGAATAATGTAACACTGTTCTTGAAAGAGGATTGCCAAAAGTGAAGTACACAAAAGAAGAATGTAAATGAAAAATAAAGATAATAGGTTGTGCAATAAGAAAATCATTAGCATCTTTAAGAATCATGAGGGAAAGCATGGCATGTAAAGCAGAGGGCAGAAAGGATAGAACACAGCAGTGCCATTCTACAGAAATGTAGACATCTTAATGGAAAATACCTTTGGGTTTGTGCTGCCAGACCCTTTGACCTGGAAGAGGCAGTGTTAAGAATTCAGTGACCACTTCTGCAGCACTAGAAACTGCAGCATGTGTGTGTGTCTACCTGTGTCTGAGTCTTCTATGTCTGTGTGCTGTATATGTGCATGCACACAGAAATTCAACATTTAACCACCTATAATGCATACAGCGCTTACAGCAAAAGAAATTCGTTTGTGTGAACAGTAGTAAAGGAGGTAGATGAGGCCAATTTAGTTTCCTCAGTACAATTCTATTACACAGACTGACAATAAACTTAGTCTGGTGTTTCCAGTTCCTGTTTAACTAATTTAGCAGGGGGGGAAAAAAAAACAACAAAAAAACCCCCCCAAAACCAAAACCACAACAAACTAACCAAACAAACAAAAACAACAACAACAACAAAATACAACCAAAAAACCCCCCAAAAACCAAAACCACAACAAACTAACAAAACAAACAAAAACAACAACAACAACAAAATAAACAACAAAACATTACACACAGTAAAGAGTAGACTGTAATGTCTCCATAGGAAAGTAGAGCTGGCTGTTCCTCATCAAGAGCTGACCTGAATTTCATGCATGGTTTATAAGTTGTCTCTTTCAGGTGCTTATATCTTACTATTGCTCAAAATATTCTTTGAAAAGTAATTGTGGCCACTTCTCCAGTTGGTGAAAGTCAGCAAAGTTCCCCCTTGTCACTATGAGAAGTTGAAGAGTTGGAGCTCTATATTTTACCTTTATCAATCTCTCTGAGATGTTACAAAAAGCAGGGAGTGTAATATATAGGCCATGACTCAGGAAAGAACTTTAAGATCATGCTCAGATGAGATTTAAACATGATGTTAAAGTCAAAAACACACATAAGCACCTTGTCTGCAAAAGAATGACATGTAAAAGCATGTAGCCCAAATTTAGCTTTTACACACTGCTGAAAGCAAAGTTTCCACTGTTGCCAGTTAGAGGTTCAGTCTAAAAAGCAAATGTTGGTAAGGCTTCAGGACAATAAACTCACTCAAAATGTTCTAAGTACATATATATCTATATGTATGAATGACACATCTTTTATGTACAGAAAATACTTAACATACAATAGATGTATCTTCATATATATATATACTCACATATATTTATAAAAATGCAGACATTAATTTGGCTTCAATGAGAATATAGAGTGGTTTGGACTGTTAGAAAAAAGAAATGAAATCTTCACAGGACATCTGTTGTAGTATGTGCAAGCTCCAGTACATTAAAAATACATGTAGGTATTTTAAAGAATTTAGTCCCTAAGTAAATTTCCTATGCCAAGTGCTCCTGGGGGGTAAACCAGCATATTTCATTGCCATATTATGCTGGATCTAGATGTGAATACACACTTTCATTCAGTAATTTCTGTAACCAGAGAGATGATGGGATCCTTGACAATGTCATTTCACGTTTATTAGCCAGGCTTTCCTATTGCTGTTTACGAAGTCTATCAGTTTGATGATGTGTTTATGGTCTGCTGGAAATTTCACTTGGACAGTGGTGTCCACACTTTACAGTTGAATGACTTGCACACCATATTCTTGGTCTTAAGTGAGGATTCAATACCATGGTCTTCTTTACATTACAGTCCACCCCTAAGTATGTGTTGGACACATACTTCCCAACAACAGATTTATTTCACCTGAATATCATCTGCTCAGTAACTTCAACACATCTGAATGTCATTCTGAGCGGGCACATGGAATACTCTGCACACAAGAAAATACACAGTGGGCTTCCCTTCAGCAGACAATAGAGGATGCAGCAGAAACCCTGTGACAGAGACAGCATCTAGTAATGAGCTGCTGACATGACAGCAAGCCACCCAGCCAGTAGCCCTCTCATAAGCAGCCTTTGGAAAGAGGGCACAAAGCTGGAGGTTGGCATCCATCTCTATGAGTATTCCTAGTAGGACACACACTTCTCACAAACTGTGGGTTGTAACCCCAGCTTCTTCCAGGATTTTAGCAACTTTGAGAATGCTAATTGAGGATTCCACTCAAGAAGCTCACTGAAGAGTTTCTCACACCTAATAAACGTGGAGAAATGCAGTTTATATTACCATAAATAAAATCAATCCAAAGTTTGCTGCATATCCTGGCAGGCGGTCAGTCCATGTCAGCTTCTCCTTTTTATCCTGTGACAAAACACAAAGGTAAGATAAAAGAACAGACATTATAAAATGTACAATAGCCAATATCAAGAGTTAACAAGATTTGTTACTGATAATTTTTTTTTATTCCCCTACTCCTGTTGTAATTGTGAAGATTATTAGAACAGAAAGTGTCTGCAGATTCAGAAAATATCATATGTAACTATGATTTCTGTATTTGAAAAAATGTATCCAGCTCTTGTTAAATTTCATTATATCAGGAGAAAACCCTGAAATTCACCTGAGTTTACCTTTAGACAAAGCAAGATTCAACCATTTATTTTAAATTGCTTCTTGTGAATCTTCAGAAGGTAGTGCTGGAGACAGAAATAATGACAAGAATATTCATTACCATTGAACCCAGTTCTTTTGTCTAGTGGTTACCTTGTCCAGATGTGACCACTAAGATAATGATTGCAAAGACACCTGAATCCTTCTCCTGGTACTTGGTCTATAGAGGAGAGAAACTACAAATGCAAGGCCCCTGTGTGATCTTCACTACCAACCTTGTTTTCTTCACATGCATAATTCAAAGCAACTATGATCAGTGCAATCCAGTATCCTTTTACTCTTCCCCACACAAACTTAACTCCATCTCCAGCAATGTGTATACCTACAGGAGATATTTGACTGGGGATTTATATAAGAAATACGATTCCCTTCTCTCAAAATAAGTTTCTTAAAATAATAATAAGGTCATTACTTTGTTTAAGTTAAACTGAAACGATATAATCAAATTAACTAAGGACACAGAGCCAGATGCTGTTTGTATTTCTGGAACTGCTGCTGGTATCCCTTGGACTGGTACTTCAGTTACATTTGAGTAAACCTAGAGTTATTCTGAATTTAAATTAACTAAAATTGGATTAGAATTCAGGTCAAAGCTTTCAAATAAACCATTTCTGAGGCACAGTTTTCCTCAGATAAAAATCTGGGATCATTATAACCTTATAGAAGGCTTTCCCAAAGTAGTACTAGCAATACAGTATATATTCCAAGTGCAGAAATGCAGCCATAAACTTTCTCATGGATTTTACTGGGATGTGGAATTAGACCGAAGACATGATTCTGTCTATGCATCCAGTGCCATCATGTTGGTGCATCAAACACTGTGGGAAGTAGTATTACTCAGCATCCCCTCCTCTCATCTCAGCTGTTCAATCAGACAAGTTCAACATTTGGGAGAATGCTGGCAGGACTGGGCCACAGCAAACCCAGGGAGAAGCATAAATAATATGGCCCAGTGGATGCAGTACATAAATACCCCATACAGTACATACATGGAGTCTATCATTTAGCTGCAAGGCTACTTTAAAAAGCATTTATGTGAAAGCACAGATGCATTTAATTTCATTTTGGCTTTTACCACTCAGCAATTACACAGGACACCATGTCTAACTAATTCAAATTTCACTAGGGGAAAAATACTGAAGAAGCAAAACAGCAAAATGAGCTTATACTAGCCAAAGCAGTTAAAGGAAAGAAGAAAATCTTTTATAACCCTACTGAGGTGTAAAGAGGAAACTGTGATTCATACAAAAGGTCCAGGAAGAGGCAAAAATTACCAAGAAAATTAATTTAAAAGTCTCCTTAGCGGTAAGAATTTTAGAAAATAAGAAACCATAGTATCAAAGTCAAACTTGCATATATCCTGAATCATGCTCACCAAATCCTGAGCAGCAAATTTGCTAAGGTTTTTTAATGTTTGGGTGGTTTTTATTTCTAGTGATAGAAGACACTTTCTCTATTTTGAAACATTAGGCAGGTGTCTGACATGATCTACTACATTTATCTATCTATTTATTTATTTGTCTGTGTATTCCTAAAATAGAAATGGGTAGTTATAGGAAAGAAGAAAGCTAGGAGAACTGAGCAATGCTTGACATCTACTTTTAGAGATGAGTATGAGTAGCTAAGGTGTGCCTAAGCCTACATTTTTAGGCATTAAGAGACATCAGAATTAATCCATTTAAGGGTCCCAACTTCAGGAGAGTTTAAGGACCACCAGTCATTTTGGAAGCCCTAGGCTTAGCACCTGAATACTTGTTTTACATAAATTACTGCTTTTCAAAAGCCTTTTATGTCTGATGAGTTCAATAAAATAAGTTCCTGGAATAAAGATTTAGAAGCATAACAGATTCTTACCATCCAAATTTATTACTGTGAACAACTAAATGAAATATGGACTGCCTCCAAAAAAAAAAACCAACCACCTTACCATGAACAGGATAAAACTAATCCTTTTTCTTATGATGGGTTGACCTTGGCTGGCTTCCAGATGCCCACCCACCCACTCTCTCACTTTCCCTCCTAAACAGGATGGCAAGAGAAATGAGAATGAAAAAGCTTGTGGGTTGAGGAAAAGATGGGAAGATAACTTTCCAATTGCTACTACAGGCAAACCAGACTTGGCTTGGGGAAAAATAATTTAATTTATCACTGTAGATTTGGATAGTGAGAAATAAAAACAAAATTAAAAACTTCTTCCACTTCACCTCCCTCCCAACTTCTTCCCAAAACCAAGTTCAGTCCTTCGTTCCCAACTTCTCTACTTCCCACCCCAAGTAGTGCAGCAGGTTGGGGAATGGTGGTTCTAGAGTCAGTTCATTACAGCTCCTCTCTGGTGCTCCTTCCTCACACTATTCCCTTGCTCCAGCCCGGGTCTTTTCATGGGCTGCAGTTCTTCAGGATAAACTTGCACCAGTGTAGTCTTTCCAGGGACTGCAGAGGAATCTCTGGGCATCCTGAGCACTTCCTCCCTTCCTCCTGTCTGCACCTTGGTGCAAACAGGATTGATTCTCACTGGTTTTCCCCTCCCTCCTCACTCTCTGGCAGCATTGTTTGTTTTCTTACACACTCTTTCCCAGAGATGTCACCATCTTGTCAAGGGGCTCAGCCATGCCCTGCAGTGGGTCCCTTGCAGTGGCCCTGGCAGCTTCTCACAGAAGCCACCCCTGATGCCACCACTGCCAGTACCTGGGGGCCAGCACCAGGGAAAATTAGTGTCAGTGCAATGGCATAAAGAAAATCCCATTTGCATTTGAACACTGAACAAGGCACTGCAGGTCAAACAGAGATCAGGGGAGTGACAGACACTTTGGCAGTGCTCTCTCTGTCTCTTCTTACAGTGAATGACACGAAACCAGAAATTAGGAAAAGGAGAGAGAATGTGCATGGGAAAGGGCAAGTCTATAAAGGAAGGACAAGATCAGCAAGCCATCTAGACAGCTTGTTTCATGCATGTGCTTCCTTTAGCTTTAGGTGACTTTGCTACCCGTTTGACATTCTCCGTAGCACTTAACCAAAGAGAAATCTGGACACATGCCTGAGCTGCTATGCCATTATGAGAAGAGAAAAGCCAGTTGACAGTATCACTGAGTTACTCAGGCAGCACACGTGGCACAAACAAAATCCTGAAATTTAAATCAATATATTCAGCAGCTAAAAGGTACTTTCTGTTACAGCTCTTGCTACGTAAACCAAGTCTATAAATTCACTTAGTATTTTCTCTCACACCTGACTCTACTCTCTGGCAATAGTGCCATCTAGCCGCTAAAGGATTGTACTGTGAGGTAGCAAGAACACCTTGTCTGCCATCAAAATACTACACTTGCACCCTGCAGCAACTGTGGTTTATTCGAAATTAGTAGAATTAATTCATAGACTTCTCACAGGCACATACCCCAGTTTAATCATGGAACGTGCATCATGGAACGTTGTCTTGAACTTACACAGGGGTAAGAAAGCTTTCCTGATGATTGATAGAAACTCAGCCAAGCAGGCAGGGTATCTATCTGGAGCAGTCCAAGAGGTGTTTGCATCTCTTGACACAACAAGATGAAGCTGATAATCTGAATGACAGACACGCTGCACTTTGTAATATTGCCCAAGAGAGACTGTATTGCAGGGAAATGTTTACATGCAGGCAGAAAGCCTCACAACAGAGATCATATTTTTATGGTGAACAAAGTACACTAAAAGATACACTTTAGCATCTTTCTTTCAGTTTCTCTCAATGCAGTGATGTATTTGCAATTGTATTTGAAGAAAAAGTAGTTGCTGTTCTGGGAAACAGTGACGTGTTCCTGTTTAAATGTTTCATGTGGTCTTGAATGTGTTCCTTGCAGGAATACAGTTATTTCCTAATAGAAAATGAAAAAAAATCCCACAACCAACAAACAATCAAGAACAGAACAAACAGAAATACATAAACAACAAAACTAACAAAAAAGCCCCAAACCAAACCAAAAACCACGAACAAAAAAACCCAAAACAAAAAACAAAGCAAAATGAGCCAAACAAAAAAAAACAACTATAAAATAAAATACATTAAGCCTCATTTAGGTTTTACTAGATGGTTTATTTCCCTATGAGTTACCTATCATGGCAAAGTTCCAACCTGTACAGCTCTGAATCCTCAGGTGGGCCTCTGAGCTGTGGAAACCTGGAAATATGCTGCACTTGGACAGCACCAAGCAGCTTTATGAAAACAGCTTTGTGTTTCTCTGTGAATTAAACCACAGTCAGTTTGCTCAGATCACAAATATTTCAGGTTTTTATTTATATTTTCCCACAAAAGAACACTCAAAGCAGGTGTTTTCAACCATCAGCCATGGTGGCTCAACCTGCACTTGGGGATTAGAGTAACACACTTTCTCTCTTCTGCATCCTGCTTTTCAACTCCAGTTCTGAAATTCAGGCTCTTCAGTGAGGTTGCACCCAGGCCACCCCAATGATTCACTGCATAGAGCTGTAATAATTGACTGGAACTTAGTAAAAGGCACTCAGGGAAGAACAGAATCCAGGAACACTCTCTCCTGGCTTCCTAGGGTCTTGCATAGCTGGCAACAGCAAAAAGCTGCAGAATTGTATTTCTGATGACAAAATCCAGAAGTTCATCTCTTCTGTGCCTAGAAGCACCGAGCAAGTCAATATAATTTTTATAGCTGCACTTTTCTTAGTACAAATAGAAGCTTTCATTTGTGTAAAAACTGTGCTGTCCAAACAAGCATCTAGGAATAAGAATTGTGGTATCAAGGACAGGTCTCCTGTTTTTGTGTAATTCCCAAAATATTGTGTATGTGTTGCAGATTTACAACAAGGAATGAAATGAGCATCTTCTGAAAGGGCTCCTATAATTTTACTTTGGACATGAAATAAGGTTAAAGCAATGAGAAAAGGATACTTCAGAGCTATTCAGAGGTTTAAAGAAGTAATGAGTCAGGAAAAGCCTGCAGCACAGGTAGTTTTGGAAGACAATTGATTCCAGGGTGACAGGCACAGTCAAGGCATATCAGCATCTCTGGGGTCTTGCAGTGGGCCACAGTGGTATTTACAGCTAAGAAATTATTTGGACAAGTTCATGGGACTGACTCTTCCAGTCTGTATTAGTGACCACTGCCCCAAAAAAGAGGAAAACCAAAACTGCTGCCACCCTGGGCATCTATCAATGCCTGTCTCTATCCCAGTCTGAGTCTGTCCCTAGGATTTCTATCTTCATACACCCACAGAAGGTGAAACAGCATTTGGTAAAGACCCATTAAAAGTGGGAACAACATCTTCTGTTCTTCTCACTTAGAAAGCAGTAAGGGCATTTTAACAGTAAAGGTGTTTTGTGCCTGATGGTCAGCTTCAGGTTTGCACATGGAAAACAAACTGCCACAACTCCTTTGGAGCCAGATGAAGGGCTGCAAAACCTTTAATTAAAAACTTTCCTTGTCTTTGAAACATTCAGAATAGATCAGACTCTCCAATAGCTTTCAGTCAAGCTTAATGGACACACTCTACATCATTTGAGGAAGCAATGCAGAACAGAGAACTACGTGCATTGTGTGCAAGGCCTAAGCCTTAGGATCATGGAAATTAATGGGATTGCAGGCTAAGCAAGGTTATTGTTAACTATCCAGTCCTGGTTTCCTTTGTAACCACAGAATTTCCTTGAGGTGTTTTTTGCTATAAATTTTTTTAACTAACATCCTAATTGGCCTCTAATCACAGCTCTTTTGTGATGAACCTTCAGTCATAAGCCTTGTTAGGTCATTCCAATTGTTAATTATCCTGGTTGTTGAAACTGTATGGCTTATTTCCTGACTGCATTTGCCTATCTGCCTCTTATAGTCTTGACATTTAGCTGCAGTTTTGTCATTTAAGAGCCTCTACTGGCAGAGTTTTGGTTATGGCAGTAGGTTCTTACCAACTGTGAATAGGCCACTTCTTGGCTTTTCTATGAGCTTAGAGCACTTAGCCAGAAGGGAAACCATCAGACAAGCCCACAGCTGTGTTTCTTTCCCTGCAGCGTGACTGGAAACAAATCTCCCAGGGGCTACAACAAGGGCCACTCACTTGGCTTTTCACATAACAAGGTTTATGAAAGCACGTTTTAATACACTGTATTTATTCACAGATAAAACCAGCTGATTTCTCTGCTGTGTTTAAAACCTATTTTGCCTTTGATACTCATTGTAATGCATCTAGTGCATTGTAGCATATTGCAATCCTTATTGTATAAGGCTTAGTCTTTATACCACTGCTTAAAATCAACTTCTTGATATTTACATATGGTTCAAGTGAAAACTGGCAGCACTTCTTTTTAATATTTTTTTTACAATGACAGTTTAACATATGGCTTTACAAGTATGAATTATTTATGTAAACTTGAAGCTATTCAGAACATTACCAGGAACCCGCTGTAATTTACAAAAAACAATAGGGTTACATCTGTAGTCATAAATATTCATTGTTTATCAATGTTCTTTGTAGATTATTAATAAATCATAATGAGTGTGATCCTGAGAAGGCAAAGGGCCAGATGTACAGATACACTCAGACATCTGGTGGGACTTCCAAAGCAACTGACAGTGGCACACAGGTCTGTCATAGTAGGCAAGGTGGTAGTGGAATGGCACAAATGGAGTCCATGGCACAGAGACATCCCATCTCCTGCTCAGTTTTCTTTTTTAAGGGTAACTCCTGAACTTTCTGAGAGAAGGTGATGAAATGCCACACATAACTTTAAAATACACTTATGTAAATATAGTCATTCATGGGAAGACAGACTCCGTGCCAGACATGCCTACTTTAATTTGTGTTATTAGATCAGTTTAATATGTTTTGACATTAACTAGGTATGGACTGACTGAGCATGTTAAACAAAGGGAGAACAAGGTGAGTTTTAAAGACTACCTTTAGGAAAAAAATCAGTCATGAGCAATACCTGACATTGTCCTGGAGTTAACTGTATAGTCAATCACTCTTTACTCTGAAATACTCATTACTCATTACTCTAATAATCAAGCTGGTTTCACACTTCTTGTGTAAACTGTGAACATCTGATGCAGAAGTTAATGGAATAAAATCCACAGCACATTTAAAAACAATTTATCCAGTATAATTTTTCCAAAAAAATATCTTTTACTAGTTCCCATAATAGAGTACCATTTAAATGCTGGCAGTGATTTTAAAAGTTTCTCTCTGTAAATCATTTTAAGTATAAGACTATATTCTCTGTATAGTCCTTAAAACAGGTATTGGTTTCAAAGTCAAATACTCAACTATTTGCAGTATCTCTCCCTGTAATAAAAAAGGCTCAAAATTATGTTATCTTTTGTAACTTCAAGTCATAGAATCATGAAGGTTGGAAAAGTCCAACTGTCAGTCCTACACCCCAGTGACCACTAAATCATGTTCCAAAGTGCCACATCTACCTGTTTTTTTAACACCTCCAGTGACGGTACCTCCACGACCTCCACCACATCCCTGGGCAGCCAGTTCCAATGCCTCGCTACTCTTTCTGTGAAGAATTTTTTCCTAATATCCTATCTGAATCTTCCCTGGCAACATGACTCCATTTCCTCTTGTCCTATCACTAGTCAGTAAGGAGGTGATGCCAACACCGACCTCCCTACAACCTCTATTCAGGTAGTTGTAGAGAGCAATGAGGTCTCCCCTCAGCTTCCTCTTCTCCAGGCTGAGCAGCCCCAGCTCCCTCAGCCTCTCCTCACAAGACCTGTTCTCCAGGCCCCTCATCAGTCTCGTTGCCCTTCTCTGCACCCTCTCCAGCACCTCCATGTCCTTCCTATGCTGTGGTGCCCAGACCTGCACACAGTGCTCGAGGTGCAGCCTCACCAAGGCTGAGTAGAGGGGCAGGATCACCTCCCTGGTCCTGCTGGTCACACTATTCCTGATGCAGGCCAGGGTGGTGTTGGCCTTCTGGGCCACCTGGGCACACTGCTGGCTCATGTTCAGCCCCCTGCCAATCAGGACCCCCAGGTGCCTCTCTGCTGGGCAGCTCTCCAGCCACTCCTCCCCAAGCCTGTGGTGCTGCTGGGGTTGTTGTGGCCAAAGTGTAGCACTCAAAAATTTGCCTTGTTGAAACTCATACAATTGGCCTTGGCTCATCGATCAAACCAATCTAGATCTCTTTGCAAAGACTCCCTGCCCTCAGGCAGATCTACACTCCCACCCAACTCAGTGTCATCTGTACACTCACTGACGGTGCACTCTATCCCTTCATCCAAGTCATCAGTAAAGATGTTAAACAGGAGCAGTCCCAGCACTGAGCCCTAGGGAACACCACTTGTGACTGGTCACCAACTGGATTTAACTCCACTGAACACAACTCTTTGGACACAACCATACAACCAGTTTTTCGTCCAGCAAAGTGTATGTTCATCCAAGGCATGAGCAGCCAGCTTCTCTAGGAGAGTGCTGTGGGAAACTGCATCAAAGGCCTTGCTAAAGTCAAAGTAGACAACATCCACAGCCCTTCCCTCGTCCCATAAGTATCTAATAAGTCTATTTGCCTCAGATATATAACATCTTACCTGAAATTTATTTGTAAAAATATTCATTCAGTCACCATTATACACTTCAATATAAGCAACTTGGGCCTGGTGGATCTAAGCCAGCTGGCAATTTTGCAATTTGTAAAGCTCAAGTTACAGTTCCTTATGTGGGAGTCTCTTAGTAACATTTAATAGTCTTGTTACTTTTCTAAACTGCATGTATTAGCTCCCTTAATGTGAAGGGAACCAAATTAAAAAAATTAACTGAGCATTATTTCAGTTCTGCATGAAATGCATTTAGTGCTGGACTCTGAGGGAATTTGTCTTTTTTATGCTTCTTTGAAGTTTGTCTGGCCCGACTCTGGGCCAGCATCCTAGCTTGAAGAATCTAGGCTGAAATTCTTGCTCTTGTAAAATCAACTGCAAAATTCCCAGTAACTTCAACGAAGCAGAATCTCACCCCAAGACTTTGGCATTGCACATTTAAAACCATTTTGTTCATTGTCTTATACCATGTGAAGTCACTTATCCTCACACAAAGTGGGAGAAAAAGGCATGCAACACATTATCAGTTTCCTCTGGTTGGAGCTTCAAATTTAGCTTACACAAACTGAATTATCACACCAACAGCAGAGGAGGGTGGTGTAAATGTTAGTAACATTTTTAAGTTGGTAATGAAATATTTGCGAAGGAGGGAAAGAATTTAAAGGGGATGTGGCTAAGCTAGATTCTTTCCCTGACTCCAGAGCATTTATTACCAGCTGTAAAATGTTAATTTTGTATTCTAACATTTGAATATGCTATAAAAATTGACACTCGATTGCAGAACTCAATCTACAAAGGCAAACTTTTGCCAATTATATATAGACAACACACAGAGAAGAGTTCTGGGTACAGAGTAAACAAATGGAAGACTGGAAACATGGGGAGGAGTAGAAGAGCAGAGCAGGATTTAGCACTCTTCGTGTTTGCTCCAAAGAGAACAAATTTCAGAAATTCATGTGCTTTTTCTTGCTGAGCTGTTCTACCTGACTGTTTAAACCCAGACAGTGTAATTTATCAGTGTACCATCTCTTTAAAAAATACTAGATAGGCATCATCATACTGTGAGCAGAGAAAATGCACAAGGATGGAGAGGTGGGAAACAGACACCAGACGTGTTACAGGGACTGCAATATGAGGGGAGTGGGTACTCAGAAAGCCTCCCTTCAGTATAGCAGGAATAATTCTTATTGGCTTCTTCTGCAGTCAAAGCAGAAAGAGGCACTTCTAGAGGGAAGAGTAAGAGGGTCCAATTTGGCTCTTGGTCTGAGCCCATGTCTATGAAAAATATTTATTTTGGCTGTTTGTGGACAAAATCTAGATTGAGTAGATGCCCATGATGAATGCCACCATATCTTCACCCACAGAGACACCCACACAGCCTCCCGCCAAAACCCCAAGCAAGACTGGAACAATATAGAATACCAAGAAAGAGATGTCAATGAAACACTGGGAGGCAAAGACAGAAATAAAAGTTCAATGGAGTTGGAAGAGTAATGAGCAACATACATTATGGTACTATTAGCATTATCTTTTGAAAGCTGTCATTTCAGGGAACTAGAACCATCAGTGTTTGTATCAATTTTCATTTTTCCTGAATGCAAATTCAATGATAAATGTATTTTTTCAAATTATGTACATTTTTGACATTGGCAGTCATGTCTCATGAAGTACAATACTTCTCAGTGCCCCAGAGATGGACTTTCAAGGCACCAAATCTCTACGCCTGGTCACTTGATTTTTTTTTAATATATTTTTACAGGACAACGGGGTAGAAGTATCAGAGCAAAGCTGACAGACAAGCACATCTCTACCACTTTCCACTAAGCCACCAACAACATCATACAACGTTGCTAGAAAATCTCACAGATCTAAATATAAAATGGAGAGCACTCTAATATTAAGACCCTTCTGATTCCCAAATAGGGAAATAGTAACTACCCATACACTAGGCTGAATTCTGTATTATTCTTTCTTGCAGTGAGGGGCCCAGAACTGCACACAGCACTCAAGGTGAGGCCTCACCAGTGCTGAGTACAGGGGGAGAATCACATCCCTGCTCCTGCTGGCCACACTATTCCTGATACAGCCAGGATGCCATTGGCCTTCCAGGTCACCTGGGCACCCTGCTGGCTCATGTTCAACTGGTTGTCAACCAGCACCTCCAGGTCCCTCTGCTGGGCTGCTCTCCAGCCACTCTTCTCCCAGTCTGTAGTGCTGCCTGGGGTTGTTGTAGCCAAAGTGCAGGACCCTGCACTTGGTTGGATCTCATACCATTGGCCTCAGCCCATTAACCCAGTCTGTCCAGATCCCTCTGCAGCTTCTTCTTACCCTCCAGCAGATCAATACTCCCCCCCAACTTGGTATCATCCACAAATTTACCAAGAGTAGACTTGATCCCCTCAACCAGGTTGTCAATAAAAATGTTGAATAGGACTACTGGTCACCTGACACCAACTGGGTGCAGCTCCATTCACCACCACTCTCTGGGCCTGGTCATCCAACCAATTTTTAAGCCAGCAAAGGATGCACCTGCCCAAGCCGCGGGCTGTCAGCTTTTCCAGGAGGATGCTGTGGGAGACTGTGTCAAAGGCTTTGCTGAAGTCTAGGTAGACCACATCCACAGCCTTCCACTTATCCACTAGGTGGGTCACCCAGTCACAGAAGATCAGGTTGGTTAGACAGGACCTTCCTTTCCTAAACCCATGTTGCCTGGGCCTTATCCCCTGGATGTAGAGATCCTTATGGGCCTTTCTTACAGCATTTTGTTGCCATGCCCCATCTGTGGTTTTAGACCACTGAAACATCTTTTGCATCTTGGAGCACCACCACCCACTTTACTGGTCTGTAGAGAAGACCCAGAGCTTCTGCTGTAGAGCACTGAAGAACTTAGCACTGCCAGGTAAAACAATGCTTATCTACATCCCTTCCTATTTTATCCTGTCCCAACTAAATGCCAAAGCCCACAGAGCATTTACAGTGCTTTGGAATCTTGCTTTTAAACCCCATGTTATAACCAAATTTCAACGAAAGTTAAGAAAAATATTCTTCTGGAAAACAGCTTCCAGTGTAAAATCATCAATTTCCTCAAAGTTTCCAGACATATGGAGACTGATCCTCTTATTTGCTGCAACTGCTTTGCACTGCACTGTTGGAAGACTTTCAAGGTAGACTCTGTCCAAGGGAAAATAGCAGGGATTTGCTGAAAATCCTCTGTTGACACAAATCTGATATAAAGGCTTCTATTACATGTCCCATTCCTCTGACTAGCATATGGTATGTGGCTGAAATGGAGGTGACAGATACAGCCTAGGCCACCTACAGTGCTCATTTGACTTTGGACAAATAATTCAGCTAAGTGGCCTGTGATGTGGGCAACCACAGCTGTGACAGGCATTGGCTGAAATGTTGGGAGCTTCATGTTATCATTACATACACACAAACAAAACAGTTATGTTCCCCAATGAGAGCAAATAACACCAGAAATAAACAGCCTCCCCAAATTGTCTCCTGTGAAGCACAGTCAGTCTCTGAACTTCCCATTCAATCATGAGGTAATGGGAGGAAAGGTAGGACAGGGGCAGGGAGAGAATTTGTGTGGAGACCTCACACTCATGTTTCATTCTATGTCCCTGGCCTCTTTTAAAAGGAAAAGGGGGTGGTTGCTTTTCACCCTTGATAGAACATGCATTGTTTACTCGTACACCTGCAGAGACAAGAGAAGGAGGAAAAAGATCTTTGGAATCTAGAAATACTGAGGAATTCTCCGTTATTTACAGTTTTGAAATCAAGGACATATGGGTTTTTTTAAATTTTCTTACTGATTTAGTTCAATCAGTTGTTACGGATTTGTTGCAGGATTCATTTCGTGAAATTCTATAACTTGGGTAATAGAGGAAATCAGATTATATTAAAATTAAAGAAAAAAAAAGTATTTAAAAATAAACTTTTATGAAGGAAATAGATTAGGGGTCCTTATGTCTATTGCTGATATGGGTAAGCAGAGGCTTAATTACTACCAGGAAGACCTAGATTGGAAATGAAGAAAATCCTTGCAACAGTAAATCCTTCAGCCCTTCAAACAGTTCCCAAAAGAGGCTGCAATATTCTCATTACTGAAGATTTTTAAGAACAGGTTAAAGAAAGATCTGGCAAACATGACACTGGGCATAACAGGCCCTGCTTTGGAGCACAGTGTGGGAGCTAAATGTCCTCATGGGTTCCCTTCCAAGCTTAAGACCTGCATTATTTTTTTTTTTCTGTGATGCCTATGACCTTTGTGGCCTCAAACTCCTTTAAGCTATTGAGAACATTTTTTATTTTTTTCACATTCTTCAGAAAAAGATCAAATACTGATAAATCTCATGTATTTTCCTCAAATTACCAGTAAGACAAATTAGAAATTGAAGTCACTACCAGCAGCAACCAGCAGTTTCTGATAGGATGTGAATAGAGACACCATCACCCATAAATAGGTGATTTTCTCATCATGTATCCACACAGTAACTCATGTGAGCAAATACAAAACTCTCAGCACCATTTCAGGGGAACACTGGCCAATGAGGACATGCTCCTTATTAAATGAAGGAGGGTATTTACTATATAATTATTACCTCACACAAGTCTATACCCAGAATGTAACCAGGAAGTTTGGATATACCAGACCCATGACTTCACTGTAGTCAGCACCTTGGCAAAAGCCAAGAAGCCAGAAACAAGCTGAGCCAGCACCTCACAAAGCTAGTTTCACTTGTTCATAGCAGGGCAATCCAATAGAGATGGTAATTTGCAGTGATATCTTCTATACTCACACTACATAAGTAGGAAACCCAACAGTGGTCTGTCCCTTGACCTCCAACAGGGAAGTGTGACTTCCTGAGTCAACAGACATAACTTGTGTCCCTGTCACCGACAGATGAAGCAAGGAGAGCTGACCTATACACATTTCATGCAAGCAAATATGCCTATTCCTTCCTCCTTCAGTTTTTCACTAGTGCTTGACTCCTCAGAAACCACAGGATAAAGATGCTAAAAGTGATGTTCCTCACCTGTAAAAGCACAAAGCCTTCCAATCAAGCCCCACAAACTAAATGCACACACAAATGCTGGAACATGTTTTAAGGTGGGAAATTTATTTATTCCAACCTTTGGAGCTTGTTCTCTGGTCCTTTTAAGCAAGATAATGCAGTTTCCTTTCCAGAGATACATCTGATAACTAAACTGATACTACTGCAATTAATTCAAGTTCCCTGAGGTCCTGACCCTGAGGTTTCCTTTTTTTCTGACATTGTGCTACTACCAGTTTACATAGCTCATGAGATTGACACTGTGCAAAATTCACCAACTGCAAAGAGACTGAGGTATTATAATTCCATCACCTATTTCTTTTAAATGCACCAATGCCATTTTACTGGTATTTGTAGAAATCCCAGCTGAACCTGTAGGATTATAACAGCACTAAGACAATATATTCATGTGAGTAATAGGACAGAATAATTCTTTCAGAAATAAATCAATTTCATTTAAGTCCAAATAAGAATGAATAAACTAGCAACAGATTAAGCATCTGGAACTTTTTAAATAATTTGACTAAATGTGCAGGATTATTAAGAAAAGATGTTTTTTCTTCTATTGGGATTTATATATAATATTTATTTCACCACAGATGAGCTTCATCAGGCAGCAGGAGAAACAGTCAAAAGAAAAGAGTTTGCGTGTTTGCTCAATAAATGAACTATTTGTTCAATATTTTGAAGAAGGTGAAAACTAACACTGTGCTAATCCTGCCAGGCATGGCCTGTGTGTCATTGGTCAACTGAGCCCTGAAATCCAGTGTAAAAACATCTGGAGGTGATACAACTCTGAGAGGTTCAAAGGAGACTAGTGAGCTCAGCGAACGCAAATTTCCAGGTCCAAATTTCCAACATTGCACTTTGGGGCCTTCAGGGGCAGAGCAAGGAATTTCAATTCCCGCTTTGCTACTGCTATCCCAAAACATGGGTCCTGAGATATCTAAGGTATATGGTGTACAGAGAAACTACATTAACACCATATCTACCCCTTTCTCTTTTGCTGAATTGTCCTGTTGTCAGTACCTCCAGGGATGCCAGCTGGGTATTCTTCATGCAAAACACCTTATTCAGAGATGCTATTCAGTATGGATTACCAAAGCCTGGATCCAGAATGCCCTCTGGGGAGAATGAGTGGGTGTGATCTTTCCCCAGCAATTACAGAAGAAGCGCTACCATCATGTTTAGCCTTATGGATTTCTGATACTCCAGTAATAACCCAGACACCATAAGGTCCTTTTGTCACAGAACTTCTGGAGTGCACATTTTTCCATTCTTGCCTTATTCTTTAGCAAGACAGATATTTCTTCTGCCCTGCCTCCTACCAGAAGAATTCTTTGGAGTGCAGAGCAGGCTTCTCAGAAAATCTATCCATAACTTTGTCTACATCATCCCTTTCTGAGCATTCTTCTTCTAGTCCCATTCCTCCACATATGCTATGTGGCCTCACCTCAGAGAACCTCCAGCACACATCTCACTCCTCCTTACTCAACCCTACTTTGTTCTGCGTCAGCCTACGCTTCTCTTTGCAAAGGTCTCTGTCTTTGCTCCCTCTTTTCCCCAGTCTTCATGCTCTATTCACAGAATTACAGAATCAGTTATTCCACTATGATGCCTAACTATTCTTGTTTTTTTTTTCCCTCCAATGGAAGCTTTATAGCATTTCAGGATAAGAAAAAAAGGAGGGAGACATGTCCCAAATAAGGATGGAAAGCTAAAATGTTTGTTTTCAAAAGTGTTTTTAATTACTGAGAACCAAATGTTTTACGTCAACATATAAAATATTTTGTTTTGATTTATTCTATTTTTAAAAACCCTCTAGCATAAATTGCATTTTGAAAGAAAAAGTCATTTAATAACAGCAGCTGGAAACTCTTCACTCTATAAAAGTTGAACTAAGATATTTCATTAAAATCAAAACATATTTTACAACAAAATAGCCTGAGTAAACAATATTTTTCAGTGGAAATGATTTTCAACTCTCCAATTTTTTTAACAGCTCTGCTCTCAATTGTCTTCCAACACAGTAACAACAGGTGTCTATAGAAGGAAAATATCACAGGGGATTTCTGGAGTTGTGTGCTCTGTGCATCCCCTGCTGTTAGTGTTTATCATGCATGTCATGTGTTGTCATGACTCCTACTAGTAACGGCAAGATTCTTCATAGTGCGTACTGGCTTGGACTTAAGACACAAAAAAACCACTTTACCTCACTTCACTGTGCAAAAAAAGGCTTCATGGACCTGCAGTTTGTGCTTTCTTGGGTGAAGACCTGCTGTACTCAACATACTCCACCTGTTTCAACAGCTGCTGATGAAACAACCATGTCAAAGAGCAATGAGGACCTATGAGGACCACTGCATCCAAAGTGTTTCCTGCCTGAATGCCTGGACAATTCTCACAGGTGAAGCAATATGTTCTTCCCTACCTTGTAGCTTTGTGAAAAGAGTATCTTGCCCTTGACTAGGTTTCTCAGAAGTGCAGGTGGTATAGCCCTGTGCTGTATTCATTTTATATCTGGATAGCAAAGCAATGAGACATTAGGCAAAGTTGCCTGTTTGCCTTGTAGAGATGTATGAGATAATGTAGCCTGATTGCCTTGAAGGGACTGGTAGTCAGACAAAGGGTAGGAGGAAGCAAAGTAAACCTTGCAAAGAATTTCTCCCAAACTTGTGCACGTACAGTGGCAACATACGGACCAAAAATTCAGCATTTGCAAATACACACATATTTTATCAGAAAATATTTTTCCATTTTTATCAGAATAAAAATTCAGTCTCTGTATATGGGCATATCTGTATAGGGGAACTTGAGAGAAAAATCACCAAAAGGTCAACTACACACAACAGTAATAAAATGCAAAGTATTCTGTTTTTATCATAACTATATTAAGAAGAAACATCTTGACAAACATTTGTAACTATGGAGAGAAGCAGCATACAGGGATAAATCTGATTGTGTTCTATGGATGAAAATTACATATTAAAAATATTAATATTAAAAATGTTACTGCAAAGGCCCAATTATGGCTGAAATTCATTATCATGATCTTGAACAGGGAGACCAACCTATAAGATCATCAAACCCAGCCTACGACCTAACACCACTACATCTCCAGACCATGGCACTAAGTGCCACATCCAGCCTTTCCTTGAACACATCCAGGGATGGTGCATCCACCACTTCCCTGGGAAGTCCATTTCAATATCTAATCAACCTCTCCATGAGGAAGTGCTTCCTAATATCCAGTCTAAACCTCCCCTGCAGCAGCTTGAGGCCATGATGAAAAGGAGTACATTGGGACAAACCCCTTTCCTGCAGAGACACACTATAGTATTCTATAAGCAGATATGCAGAAAACTCAGTTGTGTTGCAATCATATTCCTCCCCATGTGTTACAACTCCAAAAAGAAAGAAACAGCAATTCATCTGGCTGGTGCTTTCATTGTCCTGCATGTTTGGTATCAGATCCTGTCCTGCTACTGTCCATGGGATTTGGTGTCCTCCGGGATTCCCAGCATACAGGAGGACTTTCACTTCACCTAATCTCTGGTCACCATTTGGCTGTTATATAGACAGACAACCACAGAATAATACTATTCATCTGGAAGCATCTGTTTGATTTTTTTTATATATATATTTTCATAGTTAGCAGAAGTTGCAGCCTAAAGTAACAACTCTCTGAAGAACCTCTCCTGCAGGTCTTCTACATACCATCATAACTGATAAATTTCATGACATTTTGGAAAGAGTACTATGAACTATGATACCATAACTCATCTGAAGCAAATCATTACTCCATGCTGAATAGTTTGATTACACTTCTATTCATAAAGAAATGTACCCTACACCTACTGCTTGACACAGGAAAGGAAGAGAGTCAGCAATAAGCTAATTGTAATAAGCCTCTTTTCACAGTATCAGTTAGTTGCTCATCAACCTGCCCAATCATTAGACTTTTCAACTGTACTACATGTGTTTCTGCTTCCCCCATACAGGACTATGTAGAAGCTGAGTACTAGGGCATAAGGCAGAGAACTGAGCTGTTTTGACAACTACACAGAAATATTCATGTTAGGCAAAGAAACACATAGAGTGCTCGAGCATAAGAGCAGACTACACAGCAGCATCACATACCAGGGATGAGGCAAAAGACTGATAGAAGGATAAGAGGTGTAGCCTTATACAGAAACTAACATGATACAGAATCTGAAGTATAATGAAGCAAATTCCAGGCAACCACCTCAGCCACGACAGCTCTCATCAGTTACAAGCAGGTGTTCTCTGAGACATTTAAACATCGGTTTAGAAGAGCCTGGTACGAGGGCCACAAGAAAGACCAGCAGCACCCAGTACAGAAATGCAATTCAGAAAATCCAGATTTTCAAAATTTAATTAATAGTAAATTTTCCTGAACACTACAAAATTCTGTCTTTATAACTTTTCCTTTTTTTTTAATCTTTCCTTCTGGGTTTTGGTCTTCACTACTTTTCCCGTTTTCCTCTCACCAGGATATCTAAAAGTAACAATTTAACAAAATAACAGGAGGCTTCTTAACTCTTCCTATGACTTCAGGAAATAGGGCTTTTGAAAAGTATTAGGTATTCTGAGGTCTGTAATAAACCTTCAGGAGTTCATAAACTTGGGAATTTATTGGAGGGTTTTAAAGATGGACAGAAGATGAGAACATTCTTTGGGTTCAGCTCTGCTGCTGACCCAGCAGCTCATTTCACCATATGGGTTTAACAGTGTGTAGGTTATCTGAGTGCTACAGGTGATATACCACTGGAATGTCCAATATACCACTCTCTTCCTTCAAGGCTTGAACCTGAGCTATGACACATAAGTGCTTAAGTCCTGGGAATGGATCCAGTTGAAGCCATTCACATGTAGTCTGTGAGTGCATTTCATGGCTGTTCCCGTGTTACTTTGTTCTGTATTTCAGTTTGGTTGTTGGGTGCATGTTTCAAATGATACTATTAAAAAGCTTCTTTGCAAACTACTGACCCTAACCTAATCAGATCATCTGCAATGAGAAATGCAGGGAAACTGAAACAGAGTTTCCTAGTGCATCAGGAACACAGCTGAAGGAATTAGAGTTGTCACCTGAAGTCAGAGTTGAGGAGCAGGGACAGTTTCATTCTAGTATTTTTCTTTTACCCTGCATTTGCAAATATGTCATTTTGTATAATACAGAGCAGCACTGTAGGCAATACAGAGCAATTATCATTCCCCTCCCAAATGAGGAGGCCTAGCACAGGGAATGCTCTCCTGCAGCATGTCCCTTTTCAACAGCAGGCTCAGAACAAACCATAACTTACTCAGGTGGCCGAGATGCCCTTGTGGAGATCCAATCTATGCAATCTGATGCTGCAGCTACATAAATCCACTAGTAATATCAAGTGATCATCTGTAGGAGACTTTTATATAGGTGTAAGTTCAGCACAAATAAAGTTCCATGTAGAACAGGGGATCCTCTCTTACAATGAAGTCAAAGGCATGATTTCATGATACATAAAGTTACTATCAGTGAAAACAAAAAAACCCCTGTCATTGTCACTGATAATACTTGCAATAAACAAAAATGCAATAAAAAATAAACCAGGGCAGGCTTCTGAGCTGACCCTTCCTGTCAGAATTGTTCACATGATTTAAAATGGATGGAATAATCTTGGAGGAATTACCTTTGCCCAGCAGTCACCTCTTTGAGAGAATACACTGATTCAGAAATCAAATCTGACATTCCTCTACCAAAATAAAACAAAAAAGCCTGGTTGCAAGTAATGCAATTCAGTGTCATACACTATTTTGATACATTAAGAAATAATTATTATAGTGACATAATTTTCTGCCTTTCCAGGATTATGTATGACAGCTTTTTCCCTGTATAGCAGAGAATTAGTGAAATATCTGTATTTGGCAAATGTCTGCCACTGGACCCAAAAACAAAATGTATAATTAAAATGTACCATGTGAATGGAGAACATATTTGGAGGAGCTTTGCATTAATAACTAGATAACTGAACTTGGTATCTTTATTGCATTTTTATCAGTGAATGAGCTAATATGGATAATACCAGTTTAATTAATACATTAAAAAAAAGCTTAAGCTGCTAAAATACACTAACAAGAGATAAAAATTTAAAGTGTTCATTCCCACATGTATAAACAATTCTGGAAATACAGAATCATGGTTTTCTTCATTTTGTTTTGATTTTCTATGAAGAAAACCCTTGTCCCTCAACATGAAAAATGGAAAAGTAAGGTACAAAGTTCACATGTGGAAGAATATTTTCATTATTCACTGACAATTTTGTTTGGCTTGGGTTTGCTTTATTTTCTTCTACTGCAACATATGTAGTGGGTCAGATTTTTACTTCAGGTCTACAGATGTAAATTAGAAGGACTTCCTGTTAATTCTTGTGAATTACTCCAGTTTAACAGAGATCAAAGTCTTGTTCAGAAATTGTAGCTTGTATCAGTCAGGAACAGGCTGGGACAACTGCAATTAATGGGACAATCACAGTTTGCATGCAGTAGTAATCTAGAATGATAGAAACCTGCCATTGCAGTAAAGCAAGTCTATTCCTCATGCAATTCTAACCTTCATTACTACTGCAGTTTAAGTTCTGCAGTGAAATGATCATGGTTTTGACAACTGGAGTGAGGCTGGTGACATGCACTAAATGCTTAAGCAAGAAGCATAAGTATGGGCCTGAATATGTGTAAAACACAAACTCCATTTGCCAGAAGCAGAGATCTGGACACATCTACATTCTGACTGGCACACACAGGCCTGCTACAGCAGCAGGGGTGGTCTAAACCTCAAGGAAACAAATCAGTATTTTAAAAGGGATCTTCTATCAAGTCTTGGGCAAGAGCCATCTTATTAGTGCATATCTTCCACTTACAAACACACACACATGCACAAACGTATTTCTAAAGTATATCAATGCTGTTTAGATATAATATCAAGACCCTTTTAAAATCAAGATATTAATTCAGAGTAGAAAAGCATTTCAATGCTAGGGGAATGTTTATAATCCATTTCTCCAGTGATGATTTTCATACTGTAGCATAGCAAGTGATTTTGCTTGCATTTCCTCTTAGTGAAAGACAGGATGTCCAAAACTGTAGGCAGTCATGATCAGCCAGATAACTGACATGTATTTCCAACAACAAGAAATGGTCAAATATCAGGCCAGCAACAGGTTTCCAGAAAGGTGTGAGTTCTTTTCTTGTTGTGTGGAGAAGGCAAGGTGAAAAAACACTGCTTCTAGTCGTAAGACAATCAGACTTGTACAAATAATTGTCATTTTTATCTTCCCTTTACCTGTTAATGAAAATATAGCTGTAAGCTTATTAGTAGTCATTTTTTATGATAAATTCCACTTTGCATGAAAGAGCTTTGGAGTATTAAAAGTATTTCTGTAGTTACAATTTGAGATTAGACAATTTGTTTAGATTTTCATTGCAGTAGACAGATAATATTTTCCTAGGTCTGAGCTCTGCCTCTCATATTTCTATTTCACTCTATATTTCTTCTAAAATCAGTAAGTTTACTCCAGCTACCAGACATGATGTAGCACAAAAAAGTCTTGAATATTTGTCACCTGAATCTCAGTTGACATTGAAAGCAACCATGGACCTTTGGGAGATAAAAAAGAAGTGTTTCCCTCAATGTTAAATAAAAACTTCCTTCACTACACAAATAAAATGCAGATTAAGTAATGAGTAGAACTTCTCCTATTTTCATCTTCACTTCTCTGCTGTTAAACTCACAATGAGAGAAGCAAATTAGAGCTGTACAAAAGCACACTGTTGTTTCTGAAAATGCTTGAAGTTGCACCTAATGACAGATTTGTCACTTTTTGGCTCATGTCTACCTTGTCTTTCAATCTTCCTATCATCACCCCTCTCTACAAGCCAGATTCATCTTGGTTTTGCTTCTGCTACAATTGCTACATATATCTCCACTTCTCATTCTAAGTTTTACGATTCCTGTGGATATTGCCCCCCCAAGTCCCTAAACTTTAAATCACAAACAAATCCAGAAATATATTTTCAGACATCTCTCCAAACAGGAAACAGGTAGAAACAAACTAATAGGTACAAATTTACCAAGGAAGGCTAAAGTGGGCTCCCCTGATAATATCATCCAATTAAATTCTTGGGGTCACTGTTCATGGAGAACATGAACATACTTATGTAGCCCCATGTATTCAAATAGCACTTTACAATCTCCTACAGATCATTGTATAATCAGTAGCATCTTAGATAGATGGGCTCTCTTTCAGATCCTGGTATCTCAGATTATCCACAGGCTTTCTCTTCTCTTCCAGCACACAAGTACGTTATTCATTAAAATTTAGAAAGGTCTGAAGACATGTCCATAAACACAGAGTGATCACTTGTCATGTTATACAAGGTTACTCTACCATTCCACACATTTATTTTCTTTACCAGCCAGTACTGGCTGCAGAATGATACAGAGGAGGTAATTACTTCTTTCTCAGGGAAAATCAGACCAAGGCAAGATGTGCTACCCAAATCTTAGCAGCAGAATCATGGAGTAACTCCATAAACCTTCTTGCAGATCACCATCAGAGACTACAAGCTCATTTATAGATTCAGATTCATCCAGATGAACAGACTTTTGTTGTCCAAAAAGAAATAAGTGCAGCTAGAAGGAAAACAGTCTTTCTTCTCTACCTCAAATAACAAGGAGAATATGACTGCTCACATCCCCTCACATATCCATGACAAGGCCAACTGAAAGCCAGCATGGCAAGTAGAATAAAAATGGAAACTTTATTTTTAGAAGATTGGCCCAACTGAGAAGCCCCTTATAAAACAGCAACCCCAACTGCAGCCTACACGTGCCTGCCTACTTAGAAACTTGCCATCCTCAGCTTGCCAGGCATAGCAAAAATTAGACATCATGAAAAGTGGTAAATATCAGCTGTGCTTTTTCATACTCTTAATGTTGCTGTTAGAGAATGATAATTTTTATTTCACAAAAAATGTTTCAGCCTTCAGACAGAGGGAGAAACCCACTTTTGTACACAGATGCCTTTGGTATCTCTGTTCATGTCCTGCACAACAAGCAAAATGTTTGACACCTTTCTTTTACTTAAATACACCAGAAGAGGAAAAAACAACAAATCAGCAGAGTAACTTTCAACTAAAAGAGTGATACCAATTTGGTGGGTTTTGCACTGTAAATACTTGCAACGATGATCACCTGCACTATTCTTATTTGAGGCACATCACTCCAAAGTGCAGCCAGGATCTGTATCATAGAATGTTATTTTCCCTAGGATAGTTTTGATTTATATATGTAAAGCTACATCCTCTAATACTTCAGAATTTTCACTGTAGTCAGTGGGAGGCAATGAGGCCTTTTCAACATGAAGTAGTTCCATGATATAAAATAGATGAGTTGAATCTGAATACTATGTTACCTCATTTCTTTCATCATCTTAGCAGGAGTATCTGGAAAACCTCCAATCTGTATTGATTTAATTAATAAATATGGTAGGCTTTATTGATAAACTGGTAGTCACCTTCTTGGCTAACTGGTGTGTAAGATCCTAGGTAAGAAACGAGAGCATTTTTTGTGAATTCAGTCATAAAACCCTTTCCTAGCCAAAACACCTAATCAACTTGGGTTGATAAGGCAAATAATTTGGAACCTTTGGGCAAATGTTTACTTAAGAAACAAATAACTTAGCTTTCTTGTCATCTGCATAATAATTCTAACTAGAGTCTCTAATGCTTACCCAAATACAGGAAGAAAATGTTTCAATTTTAACTTGTAGAGTTATTATGAGACACAACAAACTTCTGCAGCATATAAATGTGCAAGACAGTTTACTGTGAGACTAAGAAGATACAGCACTTATTTGGCATTGAGATACAAAGGAGTTGCACTGGCTGCTACAGAAAAGAGCAAATACACATTAGTAATATTTTTATGCTTTGTAGAGCCATATATTCCACTTTATTGAATATTAAATGTGCATGCAATTGGTCAGTCTTATAATACAGTATAAACCCAGATCACTTTAAATTACTGGGGCCCTGACATAGTTTTTCAAGCATGAATTGTGCAGCCATTCAGTAAGAGAAAGTCAATGCTACAAACATTATATTGTATTAACAATGTCTCACCTTTCCAACAGTAGAATCATCTGAAGGACATTTCTGTACAGAAATGGAAAACAAGACTCCTTATGACATTAGGCATGACTTGGCTTCTTTCTAGTGTTCACTTGTATGATTTAAATGGAATATGTTCCTTATAGACTTCTTAATGCTCACATAAAGAAAAGGGTAATTATGCACTTTAATTCCCAGATAATTTACTTCCAACACATTTTTCACATAAAATCTTTGAAAATATAGACATAAAATGCTAAGAATAACTATTCCTTCCCTTCTACTTCTTTTGAAAAGTTCCACATTCTCAGAAACAGCCCTATAAAGGAAGGTCACTGAGGAAAAAGCTTACTTAACTAAGATCTAAAATCTGAAATCAATACATTTGAAATCAAATGCATATTCATTTTGCCATTTTTCCTCTTAAAAAATAAACCAGCTCAGTATATTACATGAAGCTCTCAAGTCTTGATGCCATCCTTAAGAGTCAGAGATGTAGTTCCTTCCTGTATCTGGTTATTGATACTGCTGTCCCCAGTTAGCACAATTAGTTCTGGTGGTAAAATCAAGCACATGCAAAAGCCTCTTGAAAATCTTCAAACTCACCATTCATTGCTCACAAGCTATTTTTTATGAAAACCTCTAACAGTTATGGCAGCTGTACAATCACCATCTCTAATAATCTGACTCAGGTGAAACGAAACAATAAACCTCCACTTTGATGGACTTAGCTACAAAGTGATTTCTACCAAGCAATCAGAGCAAAGTCAGTAACTTCTACTATATGGATAATGATACTTTTAATAACTCAGAAACTCATTAAAAATATCTAATTTTAATACTGAGTTAAACATAGATGCTCTGTGTCTGCTTTCTAGGATTAAGATTTCCTTAATACTCTCTCACGCCAGGATCTTGCCTTGCAAGCTTTCCATTTGTAGCTCTTCCTTGACTTCAGAAAGGGCTCTGGAGAAAAGAACAGCATAATCAAGCTCTTAATCAAATTCATTAAAATCCTGATGATATAGAATCCAATTAAGACGTTCCTCTCAATTCCAGAACAGCTTTTTACCTTCACTATAAAACATCACCTTCCTTACCACATAAAACTTACTGTATGCCTTGCTGTCTGTCAATATGAAGTACTAGACTTAGAAATGAAAATGGGGTAATTAAATCTACAAGCTGTTACTGATTTAATAATGAAAAGATAATGCTAATTGGCTGAAGAACTTCTGAGCAACTTTCAATCATGCTATTAGCCACGTTGTCAAAACCACAGCAATGTTGTGATATGTCAGTTTCTAAAAGTAGGATCTTTCTCATCTCATTTGCTGGTACAGCACTTCCCTTGAGTGGTAAATGTATTTCTGCCTGTTTTGAAGTTTCCTGCACGAACCAGTTTTCCAGGTTTACCCAACAGTAAAAACACATGCCAAGTTTCCTAACCATCTCATATTCTTGAAAAGTATAGAGTAAAATCTTAATATTTCCCCCCCCCCCCCCCCC
>NW_009954542.1:554153-555488 GCF_000747805.2 Chaetura pelagica
CCCCCATGCTGATCTGTGTTGCACCTGCTTTGTTTCAGGTGCCAGACCTTTTAATCATGTCAACTACAGTCCTATGCAGTGAATGTTATTGGCATATCTCTCTTTCATAGATTTCAGAGCACAACCTCCCTGCAAAAGTCAGCTCACCACTTCTGACATACTCACTAGTTCCATGCCCCAACCCACCTCCTTAACACTTTAATTCAAGTCTTTATCCTTGTATGGTCTCAGTGGAAGTAACAGAACACTGAAATAAGGCTGGAAAGGATACATTGAGGCTGTTCACATGAGCTTTGAGCATTACATATACCTATAGGCACAGGACAGCTGACATGTCATCCCTGGAAATATCCCAACCAAATCTCTCCTGTGTCTCTGAGGAGCCTATCACTGATGTAGGTACATCTTTACCTTCTAGGGCCATAATCACTGGCCAGCCAAAATGGAGTCCAAAGCACCCTAAGAATAGTCCTGCTCCAGTTGTTGCCTTTCAAGTCCAAATTTTTGAAGAGTTCATTCTTGCAGTTCTTGCAAAAGAAAACTTTAGAGATGCTTTTTGAAAAGGCACAGCTGGCCAGATCTTCAAAAGTGCTCAACTCTGAGCAGCTTTTACTATTCTCAGTGGGCTCTACTGACTGCTAAGCCCTTTTGAAAACATAGCTATGTATAAAATTAAAATTAATTTAATTCAGTTTATCCTCTGGCCTGCATTCATAACAGCTGTGATTACTGTTTTATATATCAAGCTTGTGAATCAATGAGCAGCATCCCTCCCTGAGAACAGGCCACATGTAGACTCTCTTAGGCTGCAGGAGGAATGTGCCATCCTCCACAAGAGCTTATCTCTTAGCAGCCACCTCTGCTGAATACCTGGGCTCAACCAGCATCAGCACAGTGCATCTGGTAGTGCCTCAAGGTTTCTCTTCCTTATAAAACTGCAGCAAACCCACTTGGCTGGCTTGGCAGTGCAATGCTCTGGCATGCTCTATGGGCTCCAACTATTTTTCAACTGAAACAGAGTATAATCATGAGTGAGTTTCATTGCATACTGCTGAATTATTGCACTGGGCTTAAGGGCTGTTTCACATTGAGTTGATTGCACGTAGAATAGCACCATGACTGTACAAAGCTCCAGGAGCAAAATGGGAAACCTGGAGAAACTTGGGACTGTCCAGATTTTCAGTGCAGGTTGGCCAGGCTTCATTCCTTAAGTTTCATCTGGCTGACTGGGTTTTATTTTGCTTGCCTGAAATTTCTACCCCCTATTCTTTCACTAAAAGCCATCCAGGGATTTCAAGCAGCCTCCTAACCTCAACATAGTATTTTTCCCTGCTG